>NC_091979.1:185543609-185644242 GCF_044704955.1 Pristiophorus japonicus | reverse complement strand
CTCTCTCCCTCTCCCCCCCCCCCTCTCTCTCTCTCTCTCTCTCTCTCTCTCTCTCCTCCCCCCCCCTCTCTCCTCCCCCCCCTCGAACCGAACCTCCCCGACCCAACCCAACGCCACCTACCTGTAAATCTGGTGCTGGGGACGGGCCCTGCCCGAAGTCTTGGTCCCGAAAGGCCTGCCTGAAGCACTTTCACACAGGTAGGAAGATGGTTTATTTAATCTTTTCTTTGCTTATAAATGTTTATTCAGGTTGGATTTATTTGTATAATATTTGTATAAGTATAAATAAGGATTTATTATAGAATTTAATGACTTCCCTCCCCCCCCCCCACCTCGTTCTGGACGCCTAATTTGTAACCTGCGCCTGATTTTTTAATGTGTAGAACATGTTTTTTCAGTTCTACAAAAATCTTCACTTGCTCCATTCTACTTTAGTTTGGAGTACGTTTTCCTTGTGGAAACTTTCAAATCAGGCGTCAGTGGCCGGACACGCCCCCTTTTGAAGAAAAAATTCTGTTCCAAGGTAGAACTGTTCTACCTGACTAGAACTGCAGAAAAAAAAATGTGGAGAATTGCGATTTCTAAGATAGTCCGTTCTCCATCAGTTGCTCCTAAAAATCAGGCGCAAATCATGTGGAAACTTGGGCCCATTGTGTGGTGGCTTGGTGGGTAGCACCTCACCTCTGAGTTAAAAGATTGTGGGTTCAAGTCCCATTCAAGAGACACAAGCGCAAAATCCAGGCTGACACTCGAGTGAAGTACAGAGGGAGAGAAGGCAATAGAGCAGGGTAGCACTGGAGGAAATTAAAATTAGAGTGTGACAGGAAGGGCCAGAATGCATCAGAAAGTGGGGTCAAAGGAGAAAAAAATGGTAAAAAAAAACAAATTTAAAAGCTCTTCATCTGAATGCACACAGCATTCGTAACAAAATAGATGAGTTGATGGCACAAATAAGATACAAATGGGTATGATCTGATAGCCATTACAGAGATGTGGTTGCAAGGTGACCAAGACTGGGAACTAAATATTGAGGGGTATTTAACAATTCGGAAGGACAGACAGAAATGAAAAGGAGGTGGGGTAGTTCTGTCAATAAAGAATGATACCAATGAGTTAGTGAGAAACGATATTGACTCAGAAGATCGAGATGTTGAATCAGTTTGGGTGGAGATAAGGAATAATAAGGGGAAAAAGTCACTGGTGGGCATAGTCGCAAGGACCCCTAACAGTAGTCACACTGTTGGATAGAGTATAAATCAAGAAATAATGGAGGCTTGTAAAAAAGGAATAATCATGGGAGATTTTAACTTTCATATTGATTGGACAAAGCAAATTGGCCAGGGTAGCCTTGAGGAAGAGTTCAAAGAGTGTGTCCGGGATAGTTTCCTTGAACAGTACGTTGCAGATCAAACCAGGGAGCAGGCTACTGGTACTGGGTAATGAGAGAGAATTAATAAACGATCTCCTAGTTAAAGTATCTCCTCCTCTAGGAATGAGTGACCATAGCAAGGTTGAATTTCAAATTCAGTTGGAGGGTGAGAAAGTTGGATCTCAAACCAGTGTCCTAAGTTTAAATAAAGGAGACTACAAAGGTATGAAGGCAGAGTTGTCTGAAGTGGACTGGGAAAATAGATTAAAGTGTGGGATGGTTGATGATCAGTGGCAGACATTTAAGGAGATATTTTATAACTCTCAACAAAAATATATTCCAATGAGAAGGAAAGATTGTAAGAGAAGGGATAACCATCTGTGGCCAACTAAGGAAATAAGGGATGGTATCAAATTGAAAACAAGGGCATACAAAGTGGCCAAGACTAGGGGGAGGCCAGAGGATTGGGAAACTTTTAAAAGTCAGCAAAGAATGACTAAAAAAATAATAAAAAGGAGGAAGATAGATTATGAAAGTAAACCAGCACGAAATATAAAAACAAATAGTGTTTCTACAGGTACATAAAAAGGAAAAGAGTGGCTAAAGTAAATGTTGATGCCTTAGAGAATGAGACAGGGGAATTAATAATGGGGAACAGGGAAATGGCAGAGACTTTGAACAAATATTTTGTATCGGTCTTCACGGTAGAAGACACTAAAAACATCCCATTGGGCTACAGGGAGGGAGGAACTTAATATAATCACAATTAAAACAGAAGTAGCACTCTGTAAAATAATGGGACTAAAGGCGGACAAGTCCCGAGCATAATGGCTTGTATCTTAGGGTCTTAAAGAAAGTAAGTGGCTGCAGAGATAGTGGATGCATTGGTTGCAATCTACCAAAATTCCCTGGATTCTGCGGAGGTCCCAGCGAACTGGAAAACCGCAAATGTAACACCCCTATTTAAAAAAGGAGGCAGACAGAAAGCAGGAAACTATAGACCAGTTAACCCAACATCTGTCGTTGGGAAAATGCTGGAGTCCATTATTAAGGAAGCAGTAGCAGAACATTTGAAAAAGCATAATTCAATTAAGCAGTTATGAAAGGGAAATCATGTTTGACAAATTTGCTGGAGTTCTTTGAGGATGTAATGAACAGAGTGGATAAGGGGGAACCAGTGGATGTGGTGTATTTGGATTTCCAGAAGGCATATAAACGATTCCACATAATACTGCACAAGATAAAAGTTCACGGGGGTTGGGGGTAACATATTAATTAGCATGGATAGAGGATTGGCTAAGTAAACAGAGAGTCGGGATAAATGGGTCATTTTCCGGCTGGCAAACAGTAACTCGTAGGGCCGTAGGGAACGGTGCTGAGGCCTCAACTATTTACAATCTATATTAATGACTTGGATGAGGGGACCAAGTGTAACGTAGCCAAGTTTGCTGATGATACAAAGATGAGGAGGACACAAAGAATCTGCAAAGGGATATAGGACAGGCTAAGTGAGTGGGCAAAAATGTGGCAGATGGAGTATAATGTGCGGAAATGTGGAGTTATCCACTTCTGCAGAAAAAATAGAAAAGCAAATTATAATTTAAATGGAGAAAAATTGCAAAGTGCTGCAGTACAGAGGGCCCTTGTGCATGAAACACAACAAGTTAGTATGCAAGTACAGCAAGTAATCAGGAAGGCAAATGGAATGTTGGCCTTTATTGAAAGGGGGATGGAGTATAAAAGCAGAGAAGTCCTGTACAAGTGTACAGGGTATTGGTGAGGCCACACCTGGAGTACTGCGTATTTAAGGATGGATATATTTGCATTAGAGGTTGTTCAGGGAAGGTTCACTGATTCCGGAGATGAGGGGGTTGACTTACGAAGATAGGTTGAGCCTATATTCATTGGAGTTCAGAAGATTGAGAGGTGATCTTATCGAAACATACAAGATAATGAGGGGGCTCAACAAGGTGGATGCAGAGAAGATATTTCCACTCATAGGGGAAACTAAAACTAGGGGGCATAATCTTAGAATAAGGGGCCGCCCATTTAAAACTGAGATGAAGAGGAATTTCTTCTCTCAGAGTGTTGTAAATCTATGGAATTCTCTACCCCAGAGAGCTGTGGAGGCTGGGTCATTGAATATATTTAAGGCGTAGACAGATTTTTGAGTGATGAGTAAATAAAGGGTTATGGGGAGCAGGCAGGGAAGTGGAGCTGAGTCCATGATCAGATCAGCCATGATCTTATTAAACGGCGGAGCAGGCTCAAGGGGCCAAATGGCCTACTCCTGCTGCTATTTCTTATGTTCTCATGTTCTAACTGCACTGTCAGAGTTTGTGATGAGACTTTAAACCAAGGCCCTCGTAGAAGGATGTAAAAGATCCCATGGCACTACTGGAAGAAGAGCAGACGAATTCACCCCAGTGTCCTGGCCGATATTTATCCCTCAACCACCATTACAGATTATAGCGGGTGCGGAATTCCTAAAATGCATTCAAGGGAACTTTTTTAGCCAGTATGTAGCAAGCCCAACACGGGTGGGAGCAGTTCTGGATTTTGTTTTAAGGAATGAAGCTGGGCAGATGGAAGGGATATCAGTGGGAGAGCATTTAGGTACTAGTGATCATAATTCAGTTAGATTTAAGGTAGTTATGGAAAAGGACAAGGAGAGACCAGGAATACATGTTCAAAATTGGGGAAAAGCAAACTTTGCTAAACTGAGAGGTGATTTAGCCATAGTAGACTGAAAACAGCTACTTGAAGGTAAGTCAGTGTCAGAGCAGTGGGAGGCATTCAAGGAGGAATATGCGCCCTTAAAGAAAAAGGGTGGGACTAACAAATCTAGAGCCCCTGGATGTCTAGGGACGCACGGGGTAGGATAAAGAAAAAAAGGGAAGCTTATGGCAGATACCGAGGGCTAAATACTGTAGAATCTCTCGAGGAGTATAGAAAGTCCAGGGGTGAAATGAAATTGGATATTAGGAAAGCAAAGAGAGAGCATGAAAGATTCTTGGCAAGTAAAATCAAGGAAAACCCAAAGATGTTTCATAAATATATTAAGAGCAAGAGGATAACTAAAGAAAGGGTAGGGCCTATTGGAGACTATAAAAGTAATGTGTGTGTGGAGGCGGAAGATATGGATATGGTTTTTAATGAATACTTTGGGTCTGTTTTCACAAAAGAAAGGGGCGATGCAGACACGGCTATCGAGGAGGAGTGTGAAATATTCAATTAAATAAACAGTGAGAGAGGAGATATTAAGGGGTTTAGCAGCTTTGAAAGGGGATAAGTCCCCAGGACCGGATGAAATGTATCCCAGGCTGTTAAGCGAAGCAAAAGAGGAAATAGCAGAGGCTTTGACCGTCATTTTCCAATCCTCTCTGGCTTCAGGTGTGGTGCCAGAGGACTGGAGGACTGCTAATGTGGTACCATTATTTAAGAAGGGAGAAAGGGATAGACCGGGTAATTAGAGGCCAGTCCGCTTAACCTCAGTGGTGGAAAAATTCCTGAAGGACAGGATAAATCTACATTTAGAAAGACACAAATTAATCAGGGACAATCAGTATGGATTTGTTAAGGGAAGGTCGTGTCTGATTAACTTGATTGAACTTTTTGAGGAGGTAACCAGGAGGGTCGATGAGGGCAGTGCGTATAGAAACATAAAAAATAGGTGCAGGAGTATGCCATTGGGCCCTTCGAGCCTGCACCACCATTCAATATGATCATGGGAGTGCGAGCAGCAGGAGTCCAGACACGTCGGAGCGGCCTATAAAGGTCCAGCAGCGTCGGCGGAGGCGGGAGTGCGAGCAGCGGGAGTCCGGACATGTCGGAGCGGCCTATAAAGGCCCAGCAGCATCGGAGGAGGCGGGACTGCGAGCAGCGGGAGTCCGGACACGTCGGAGCGGCTTATAAAGGCCCAGCAGCGTCGGAGGAGGCGGGAGTGCAAACAGCACAAGTCCAGGGACGTCGGAGCGGCCTATAAAGGCCCAGGAGCATCGGAGGAGGTGGGAGTGCGAGCAGCGGGAGTCCGGGGACGTCGGAGCGGCCTTTAAAGGCCCAGCTGGTGCAGGGAGAGAAGGCAAAAAAGTAGAAAGAAATCGAAAGGTGACATCACAGCCAAGGGGGTAAGCGATTGGCTGGTGATTGGTGAGTAGTTTTTCTTTTTCTTTATCAGTAAGTAACCTTTAGCATTATTGTTGGCAAATTAAGTTAATCTAGGGGTTAAGTCATGGCAGGAGAGCTTGGACACATGTTATACTCCTCCTGTACTATGTAGGAAGTCACATGTGCGGGAAGTGTATCCAGCTGCAGCTCCTGACAGACCACATTGCGGCACTGGAGCTGCGGGTGGATTTACTCTGGAGCATCCGCGATGCTGAGGATGACGTGACTAGCACGTTTAGTGAGTTGGTCTTACCGCAGGTAAAGGTTACACAGCCAGATAGGGGATGGGTGACCAACAGAAAGAGCAGTGGCAGGAAGGTAGTGCAGGGGTCCCCTGCGGTCATCCCCCTGCAAAACAGATACATTGCTTTGGGTACTGTTGAGGGGGATGACTCATCAGGGGAGAGCAGCAGCAGACAAGTTCATGGGTGGCTCTGTTGCACAGGAGGGCAGGAAAAAGAGTGTGAGAGCTATAGTGGTAGGAGATTCGATTGTAAGGGGAATAGATAGAAGTTTCTGCGGCTGCAACCGAGACTCCAGGATGGTATGTTGCCTCCTTGGTGCAAGGGTCAAGGATGTCTCGGAGCAGGTGCAGGACATTTTGAAGGGGGAGGGTAAACAGCCAGTTGTCTGGGAGCATATAGGTACCAACGGTATAGGTAAAAAATGATATGATGTCCTATAAGATGAATTTAGGGAGCTAGGAGCTAAATGAAAAAGTAGGACCTCAAAAGTAGTAATCTCAGGATTGCTACCAGTGCCACGTGCTAGTCAGAGTAGGAATCGCAGGATAGCTCAGATGAATATGTAGCTTGAGGAGTGGTGCAGAAGGGAGAGATTCAAATTCCTGGGACATTGGAACCGGTTCTGGGGGAGGTGGGACCAGTACAAACTGGACGGTGTGCACCTAGGCAGGACCGGAACCAATGTCCTACGGGGAGTGCTTGCTAGAGCTGTTGGGGAGGGGTTAAACTAATAGGAGGATGGGAACCTACGCAGGGAGACAGAGGAAAGTAGAATGGGGGCAGAAGCAAAAGATAGAAAGAAGAAAAGTAAAAGTGGAGGGCAGAGAAACCCAAAGCAAAAAGCAAGAAGGGCCACATTACAGCAAAATTCTAAAGGGGCAAAGGGTGTTAAAAAGACAAGACTGAAGGCTCTGTGCCTCAAAGTGAGGAGTACTCGCAATAAGGTGGACAAATTAACTGCGCAGATAGCAGTTAACGGATATGATGTAATTGGCATCATGGAGACATGGCTCCAGGGTGACCAAAGCTGGGAACTCAACATCCAGGGGTATTCAACATTTAGGAAGGATCGACAGAAAGAAAAAGGAGGCGGGGTGGCGTTGCTGGTTAAAGAGGAAATTAATGCAATAGTAAGGAAGGACATTAGCTTGGATGATGTGGAATCTGTATGGGTGGAGCTATGGAATACCAAAGGCCAGAAAACGCTAGTGGGAGTTGTGTACAGACCACCAAACAGTAGTAGAGAGGTTGGGGACAGCATCAAACAAGAAATTAGGGATGCGTGCAATAAAGGTACAGGAGTTATCATGGGTGACTTTAATCTACATGTTGATTGGGCTAACCAAACTGGTAGCAATGCGGTGGAGGAGGATTTCCTGGAGTGTGTTAGGGATGGTTTTCTAGACCAATATGTCGATGTGCCAACTGGAGGGTTGGTCATCCTAGACTGGGTGATGTGTAATAAGGAAGGACTAATTAGCAATCTTGTTGTGCGAGGCCCCTTGGGGGTAGAGTGACCATAATATGGTAGAATTCTTTATTAAGATGGAAAGTGACACAGTTAATTCAGAGACTAGGGTCCTGAACTTAAGGAAAAGTAACTTCGATGGTATGAAACGTGAATTGGCTAGAATAGACTGGCGAGTGATACTTAAAGGGTTGACGGCGGATAGGCAATGGCAAACATTTAAAGATCACAAGGATGAACTTTAACAATTGTACATCCCTGTCTGGAGTAAAAATAAAATGGGGAAGGTAGCTCAACCGTGGCTAACAAGGGAAATTAAGGATAGTGTTAAATCCAAGGAAGAGGCTTATAAATTGGCCAGAAAAAACAGCAAACCTGAGGACTGGGAGAATTTTATAATACAGCAGAGGAGGACAAGGGGTTTAATTAGGAGGGGAAAAATAGAGTATGAGAGGAAGCTTGCTGGGAACATAAAAACTGACTGCAAAAGCTTCTATAGATATGTAAAGAGAAAAAGATTAGTGAAGACAAACGTAGGTCCCTTGCAGTCAGATTCAGGTGAATTTATAATGGGGAACAAAGAAATGGCGGACCAATTAGACAAATATTTTGGTTCCGTCTTCACGAGGGTCTAGTGAGGAGGAGGAACTGAAGGAAATCCTTATTAGGCAGAAATTGTGTTAGGGAAATTGATGGGATTGAAGGCCGATAAATCCCTGGGGCCTGATAGTCTGCATCCTAGAGTACTTAAGGAAGTAGCCCTAGAAATAGTGGATGCTTTCGTGATCATTTTCCAACAGTCTATTGTTCCTATGGACTGGAGGGTAGCTAATGTAACACCACTTTTTAAGAAGGGAGGGAGAGAGAAGGCGGGTAATTATTAAAGATGAAATAGCAGCACATTTGGAAAACAGTGATGGTATCGGTCCAAGTCAGCATGGATTTATCAAAGGGAAATCATGCTTGACAAATCTTCTGGAATTTTTTGAGGATGTAACTGGTAGAGTGGACAAGGGAGAATCGGTGGATGTGGTGTATTTGGACTTTCAAAAGACTTTTGACAAAGTCCCACACAAGAAATTGGTGTGCAAAATTAAAGCACATGGTATTGGGGGTAATGTACTAACGTGGATAGAGAACTGGTTGGCAGACAGGAAGCAGAGAGTCGGGATAAACGGGTTCTTTTCAGAATGGCAGGCAGTGACTAGTGGGGTGCCGCAGGGCTCAGTACTGGGACCCCAGCTATTTACAATATACATTAATGATTTGGATGAGGGAATTGAGTGTAATATCCCCAAGTTTGCAGATGACACTAAACTGGGTGGCGGTGTGAGTTGTGAGGAGGATGCTAAAAGGCTGCAGAGTAACTTGGACAGGTTAGGTGAGTGGGCAACTGTATGGCAGATGCAGCATAATGTGGATAAATGTGAGGTTATCCACTTTGGGGCAAAAACACGAAGGCAGAATATTATCTGAATTGCGGCAGATTAGGAAAAGGAGAGGTGCAACGAGACCTGGGTGTCATGGTTCATCAGTCATTGAAAGTTGGCATGCAGATACAGCAGGCAGTGAAGAAGGCGAATGGCATGTTGGCCTTCATAGCTAGGGGATTTGAGTATCGGAGCAGGGAGGTCTTACTGCAGTTGTATAGGGCCTTAGTGAGGCCTCACTTGGAATAGTGTGTTCAGTTTTGGTTTCCTAATCTGAGGAAGGACGTTCTTGCTATTGAGGGAGTGCAGCAAAGGTTCACCAGACTGAGTCCCGGGATGGCAGGACTGACATATGAGGAGAGACTGGATCGATTGGACCTGTATTCACTGGAGTTTAGAAGGATGAGAGGGGATCTCATAGAAACATATAAAATTCTGATGGGACTGGACAGGTTAGATGCAGGAAGAATGTTCCCAATGTTGGGGAAGTCCAGAACCAGGAGACATAGTCTAAGGATAAGGGGTAAGCCATTTAGGACTGAGATGAGGAGAAACTTCTTCACTCAGAGAGTTGTTAACCTGTGGAATTCCCTACCGCAGAGACTTGTTCATGCCAGTTCATTGGATATATTCAAGAGGGAGTTAGATCTAGCCCTAGCGGCTAAAGGGATCAAGGGGTATGGAAAGAAAGCAGGAAAGGGGTACTGAGGGAATGATCAAACACGATCTTATTGAATGGTAGTGCATGCTTGAAGGGCCGAATGGCCTACTCCTGCACCTATTTTTTATGTTTCTATGGCTGATCATGCAACTTCAGTACCCCATTCCTGCTTTCTCTCCATAACCCTTGATCCTTTTAGCCAGAAGGGCCACATCTTTCTCCCTTTTGAATATATCTAACGAACTGGCCTCAACAACTTTCTGTGGTAGAGAATTCCACAGGTTCACAATTCTCTGAGTGAAGAAGCTTTTCCTCATGTATGTCGAATATATGGATTTTAGCAAAGCTTTTGATAAGGTCCAGACATGGCAGACTGGTCACAAAAGTAAAAGCCCATGGGATCCAGGGCAAAGTGGCAAGTTGGATCCAAAATTGGCTCAGAGGCAGGAAGCAAAGGGTAATGGTTGATGGGTGTTTTTATGTCTGGAAGGATATTTCCAGTAGGGTTCCGCAGGGCTCAGTACTAGGTCCCTTGCTTTTTGTGGTACAAATCAATGATCTAGACTTGAATATAGGTGGTCTGATTAAGTTGTTTTCAGATGATACTAAAATTGGCTGTGTGGTTGATAATGAAGAAGAAAGCTGCAGACTGCAGGAAGATATCAATTATCTGGTCAGAACAGTGGCAAATGGAATTTAATCCGGATCGCTAACAAGGAAAGGGAATACACATTCAATGGTAGGACACTGAGAAGTGTAGAGGAACAAAGGGATCTTGGATGTCCATAGATCCCTGAAGGTAGCAGGCCAGGTAAATAAGGTGATTAAGAAGGCATATGGAATACTTGCCTTTATTAGCCGAGGCATAGAATATAAGAGCAGGGGGGCTGATGCTTGAACTGTATAAAATACTGGTTAGGCCACAGCTGGAGTACTGCGTGTAGTTCTGATCACCGCAATACAGGAAAGACGTGATTGCACTGGAGAGGGTACAGAGGAGATTTACGAGGATGTTGCCGGGAGTGGAGAATCTTAGCTATGAGGACAGATTAGATAGGCTGGGTTTGTTTTCCTTGGAACAGAGGTTGTTGAGGGGAGACCTCATTGAGGTGTATAAAATTATGAGGGGCCTAGTTTTGTGGATAGAAAGGGCTTATTTCCCTTAGCAGAGGGGTCAACAACCAGGGGGCATAAATTTAAAGTAATTGGTAGAAGGTTTAGAGGGGATTTGAGGAGAAATATCTTCACTCAGAGGGTTGTGGGGATCTGGAACTCACTGCCTGAAAGGGTGGTAGAGGCAGAAACCCTCACCACATTTAAAAAGTACTTGGATGTGTACTTGAAGTGCCGTAACTTGCACAGACCTAGAGCTAGAAAGTGGGATTAGGCTGGATAGCCTCTTGTTGGCCGGCACGGACACAATGGGCCGAAATGGCCTCCTTCCGAGCGGTAAACTTCTGTGATTCTATGATTATCTGGTCATTATTACATTGCTGTTTGTGGGATCTTTCTGTATGAAATTTTGGCTGTCATGTTTCCTACATTACAACAGTGACTACACTTCAACAAACTTCACTGGCTGTAAAGCACTTTTATGATGCAAGCCGTTATTTTTAGAAGATATAGGTCACATACTTTTCTACCTGGATTCCTAATGGACTTGTATAATGTCTTTCACTCAGCTATTGAGTGGTTAGGACACTTAGACTAACATATTTGACTTCAGAGTCTATTTAAATGTAATCACAATAAATCAACCATGATTTCCTTTACTTATCCTTTATACACTCAACTCCACATCACCTCTCTCCAGAACAGGGAACCACAGTCTGAGAACACCTGTCAGAGGCACACTGATTCCTGCAGTGGTAGGGAGATCACATTGACACATGGATCATGCCATTCCACTCCTGTGTGTCACAGTCTCTCGGCAGCCCAAAGGGAATCTGATACATGCATGTAACTGTATTTTACTCTACAATATGCACTTTCAGTGTATAGATGGTAGTTCCTTGATGGGATCATGGGTATAGGTACCACTCACTGTCCTGGAAGGTCCCAGGTTATATCTCCAATCTGTGCTCATTGAGCTGACCTTAACTGGGGCAGCAGTTGTGATGCTGGCCATTTTCATGTGAGGCGAATATAGGGCGCAGCTGCCACATCAAGTCCCTGCCACCGTATAAACTCAGAGGAGGGACAGCACCAGAGTACTGGTTGTGTCCATGGGATCATAACCTGGCAAGAATCTGCATCACCATGAGAGATGAGGTGAAAAAAAAGAGGGAAACAGAAGCAGCAGGTTTGAGCTACATATCAGGAACTAAACAGTTAGGAAGTTCTTGTCTATCGAGTGGAATTGGTTTCTGGAAGTTATCCAGCATGCTCTTGCTTCCAATTCCTGCTCATCCAGGGCTGCAATGAGTGATTCTCACTGATGACTAAAGTAACCAGTTCCATTCTGACACATTTGGAGTACTCTGTGCATTGTCTCCACCTCACCACATACCAATAAAGTGGAGAGTTGAAAATAGAGTGCAAGTAATCTGCTATGGCCACAAGTAAAAGGGATTTAATTAAATACAACACTGTGCCCAGCAGAGTGCTATCCAGAACAGCGCTGAGTTGCAACACCTTTAAATCTTTTCCTCCTATTTGCACATTTAGATTAACATGTGAAGCCCATTCAGCAGTCTGGTGTCACTAGACACTACTGCAGGATCCAAAGGGAAACCTGGTACATACGGGACTGGCAGCAACCGTGACGCACTGGAATCCTTCACTCACCCGCTGCTGATCTCGGGAGCTTGCTAGAGAATGAAGGTGTGTGACACACACACACAGCAGCTGGCTGAGAACGTGTTAGAAGGCTGGAGCAAAATGACAGGGGTTCAACATTATCAGCAAAAATTAATGAAGTCATCTGAACCCACAAGATTAGTTTACAGCCCTTCCTTACTGCAATGCGCCATCTCACTCTCAACAAGCTCCCGGCTGGAGTGGAACTAAACTATAGAACCAATGGGAACCTGTTCAAGCATCGTCGCCTCCAGGCTAGATCCAAGGTTGTCCCATCCTCTGTCATCGAATTACAGTATGCGGACGACGCTTGCGTCTGTGCACATTCAGAGGCCGAACTCCAAGCTATCGTCAACATCTTCACTGAGGTGTACGAAAGCATGGACCTTACACTAAACATCCATGAGACAAAGGTCCTCCACTAACCTGATCTGGCCACAGAGCACTGCCCCCCAGTCATCAAAATTCACGGTGCGGCCTTGGACAACGTGGACCATTTTCCATACCTCGGAAGCCTACTATCAACAAGGGCAGACATCGATGACTAGGTCCAACGCCGCCTCCAGTGTGCCAGCATAGCCTTCGGTCGCCTGAGGAAGAGTGCTTGAAGACCAGGACCTAAAATCTGGCACCAAGCTAGTGATAACCGCCCTCCTATATGGCTCAGAGACATGGACCATATACAGTAGACACGTCAAATCGCTGGAGAAGTACCACCAGCACTGCCTCCACAAGATCCCGCAAATCCACGAGAAGGATAGATGCATCAACGTCAGTATTCTCGCTCAGGCCAACATCCCCAGCATCAAAGCACTGACCACACTCGACCAGCTCCGTTGGGTGGGTTACATTGTCCACATGCCCGACACGAGACTCCCAAAGCAAGCGCTCTACTCAAAACTCCTACACGGCAAGCGTGCCCCAGATGGGCAGAGGAAACATTTCAAGGACACCGTCAAAGCCTCCTCGACAGAGGGCAACATCCCCACCTGCACCTGGGAATCCCTGGTCCAAGACCACCTACGTGGAGGAAGAGCATCCAGGAGGGCGTTGAGCACCTCAAGTCTCGTTGCCAAGTGCATGCAGAAATCAAGCGCAGACAGCGGAAGGAGCATGCGACAAACCAGACTCCCCACCCACTCCTTCCTTCAACCATTATCTGTCCCACCTGTGACAGAGACTGTAATTCCCGTATTGGACTGTACCCCGAGAACTCACTTTGAGTGGAAGCAAGTCTTCCTCGATTTCGAGGGACTGCTTATGATGATGATGATGCATTGGGGTAGTTTAAAATGTAGTAAACTCTCGCAATGTGGTGTTGGGAGTGAGTCAAAGCCTGGAACAAAAGCTACCACGAGCCCTTTCTGCACCTCTTGTTTAAGTACCACAGGAATAACGCCATCAATATCCTGCTGTTTAAACTTATTTTAATTCTAAAACCTCAGCCTGCTGAATATTCAGAAATACTTTATCCCTCCCTTTAACCAAATTTACTGAAAATGAGAATTTATCAACTCCCACTGAACACTCTGGAAGGTGCACAAGAGTTGTAATAGATGGCCTTGCTGCATATGGCTAAGAACTGAGCACTGTCTGCTTCAGAACTGAGACAGGAAGCAGAACTGAGGAGGTGAAAAATCACCAGTGCAAATTTATACCCTACTACTCAGTTTTCTAGTATTGTACTACAACACCATACCAACACCTAGAGTACCAACGCACAGCACTATACATAGGAACCATCATCATAGGCAGTCCCTCAGAATCGAGGAAGACTTCCACTCTTAGAATGAGTCCTTAGGTGGCTGAACAGTCCAATACGAGAACCGCAGTCCCTTCCACAGGTGGGACAGTCGTTGAGGGTAAGGGAGGGTGGGACAGGTTTGCCGCACGTTCTTTCCGCTGCCTGCGCTTAATTTCTGCATGCACTCGGCGATGAGACTTGAGGCGCTCAGCGCCCTCCCGGATGCAATTCATTCACTGAGGGTGGTCTTTGGCCATGGACTCCCAGGTGTCAGTGGGGATGTTGCACTTTATCAGGGAGGCTTTGAGTGTGTCCTTGTAACGTTTCCTCTGCCCACCTTTGGCTCGTTTGCAGTAAAGGAGCTCCGAGTAGAGCACTTGCTTTGGGAGTCTCGTGTCTGGCATGCGAACAATGTGGCCTGCCCAGCGGAGCTGATCAAGTTGGTCAGTGCTTCAATGCTGAGGATGTTGGCCTGGTCGAGAACGCTAATGTTGGTGCGTCTGTCCTCCCAAGGAATTTGTAGGATCTTGCGGAGGCATCGTTGGTGGTATTTCTCCAGCAAGTTGAGGACATAGAACATTCAGCCCCTCGAGCCTGCTCCACCATTCAATCAGATCATGGCTCATCTGCGACCCAATTCCATGTCTCGCCTTTTCCCCATATCCCCTTATACCCTTGGTTAGCAAACATCTATCAATCTCAGATTTAGAATTAACAATTGATCTAACATCAATTGCCGTTTGTGGAAGAAAGTTACAAACTTCTACGAACCTTTGTGTGTAGCAGTGTTTCCTAATTTCACTCCTAAAAAGTCTGACTCTAATTTATAGAATATGTGCCCCCCCCCCCCTCTAGAATCCCCAACTAGTGGAAATAGTTTCTCTTTCTACCCTGTCTGTTCCCATTAATATCCTGAAATCTTCAATGAGATCACCCCTTAACTTTCTAAATTCTAGGGAATACAACCCTAAATTGTTTAATCGCTTGTCATAATTTAATCCTTGGAGTCCATGTATCATTCTGGTAAACCTACACTGTACTCCAAGGCCAACGCATGCTTCCTAAGGTGTGGTGCCCAGAACTGCTCACAGTACTCCAGGTATGATCTAATCAGGGCTTTGTAAAGCTGTAGCATAACTTCTGCCCACTGTATTCTTGTCCTCTAGCATAGAGGCCAGCATTCCATTAACTTTTCTGATTATTTTCTGTATCTGTTCATGATATTTTAATGATCTATATACTTGGAACCCCAAGTCTCTTTAGACCTCCACTGGTTTTAACTTTTCACCATTTAAAAAGTTTCTTGTTCTATCCTTTTTAGGCCCAAAGTGGATGAAATCCATTACCACAGTTTTGCCCAATCACTTAATCTATCAATATCCCTTTGTAATGTTATGCTTTCCTCTACGCCTATCTTGTCATCAGAAAATGTGGTTATGTGGCATTCTATCCCATCATCTAAGTCGTTAACAAAAGGGAGTTAGATGAAGTCCTTACTACTAGGGGGATCAAGGGGTATGGCGAGAAAGCAGGAAGGGGGTACTGAAGTTGCATGTTCAGCCATGAACTCATTGAATGGCGGTGCAGGCTAGAAGGGCTGAATGGCCTACTCCTGCACCTATTTTCTATGTTTCTATGGTGAATAGTTGAGGCCCCAACACAGATCCCTGCGGGACACAACTAGTCACATCCTGCCAATTTAAGTACCTGCCCACTATCCCTACTCTCTGTCTCCTGCCGCTCAGCCAATTTCCTAACCAGGTCAATAATTTGCCCTCAATTCCATGGGCTTAGATAACAGTCTCTTATGAGCGACTTTATCAAATGCCTTCTGCAAGTCCATATAACACTATTTTAGTCACCTACTCAAAAAATTCAATCAGGTTCATCAGGCATAACCTAGCCCTTTACAAATCCATGCTGGCTCTCCCTGATCAACTGAACATTTTCAAGGTGTTCAGTCACTCTATCCTTCAATTTTGGTCAGGAGTAATTTCCTGACAACAGATAATACACCATACCAACACCCAGAGTATCAACATACAACACCAAAAGCCAGACCTTTCAGGAGTGACATTAGGAAACATTGCTACAGACAAAGGGTGGTGGAGTTTGGAAATTCTCTTCCGCAAACTGCGGATCAATTGTTAATTTTTATGTTGAGATTATTAGATTTGTGTTAACCAAAGGTATTAAGGGATATGGGGCAAAGGTGGGTATATGGAGTTAGGTCACAGATCAGCCATGATCTCATTGAATGGCAGAACAGGCTCGAGGGGCTAAATGGCCTCCTCCTGTTCCTAGTACCCAGAGTACTAGAGTACCACAATGCACTGTGTCTAGTGGGTTGGATTCCGTTATTTTTAACCAAGACAGAGTATAATTGGATCAGATGCTGTACAAATGCGCTGAATGAAATGCATAAAATTGATTTTCTATAAATCAATGATACCTTGTAGCACTAGAGTCAAACAAACCACCATGGGGGGGGGGGACACTATCTGTAATCAGTACTTCAACATTCTGGTCTAAAGACAATTTTATCTGGAATAAATTGTCTTCAATCTGAATACAATTAAGATGTTACAAATCAAGTTGCTTGCCTTTTTCATTGAAGCTATAATCAGCAGTGTCAACTGGGTTTAATAAACCTGCTGCACAATTAAAACAGTAATAGAAACAGAAACACAGAAACATAGAAAATAGGTGCAGGAGTAGGCCATTCGGCCCTTCGAGCCTGCACCACCATTCAATAAGATCATGGCTGATCATTCCCTCAGTACCCCTTTCCTGCTTTCTCTCCATACCCCTTGATCTCTTTAGCTGCAAGGGCCATATCTAACTCCCTCTTGAATATATCCAATGAACTGGCATCAACAACTCTCTGCGGCAGGGAATTCCACAGGTTAACAACTCTCTGAGTGAAGAAGTTTCTCCTCATCTCAGTCCTAAATGGCCTACCCCTTATCCTAAGGCTATGTCCCCTGGTTCTGGACTTCCCCAACATCGGGAACATTCTTCCCGCATCTAATCAGTCCAGTCCCATCAGAATCTTATACGTTTCTGTGAGATCCCCTCTCATTCTTCTAAACTCCAGTGAATACAGGCCCAGTTGATCCAGTCTTTCCTCATATGTCAGTCCAGCCATCCCTGGAATCAGTCTGGTGAACCTTCGCTGCACTCCCTCAATAGCAAGAACGTCCTTCCTCAGATTAGGAAACCAAAACTGAATATAATATTCCAGGTGAGGCCTCACCAAGGCCCTGTACAACTGCAGTAAGACCTCCCTGCTCCTATACTCAAATCCCCTAGCTATGAAGGCCAACATTCCATTTGCCTTCTTCACCGCCTGCTGTACCTGCATGCCAACTTTCAATGAATGATGAACCATGACACCCAGGTCTCGTTGCACCTCCTCTTTTCCTAATCTGCTGCCATTCAGATAATATTCTGCCTTCGTGTTTTTGCCCCCAAAATGGATAACCTCACATTTATCCACATTATACTGCATTTGCCATGCATTTGTCCACTCACCTAACCTGTCCAAGTCACCCTGCAGCCTCTTAAGAGTCCTCCTAACAGCTCACACCGCCATCCAGTTTAGTGTCATCTGCAAACTTGGAGATATTACACTCAATTCCTTCATCTAAATCGTTAATGTATATTTTAAAGAGCTGGGGTCCCAGCACTGAGCCCTGCGGCACGCCACTAGTCACTGCCTGCCATTCTGAAAAGGACCCGTTTATCCCGACTCTCTGCTTCCTGTCTGCCAACCAGTTCTCTATCCACGTCAGTACATTACCCCCAATACCATGTGCTTTGATTTTGCACACCAATCTCTTGTGCGGGACCTTGTCAAAAGCCTTTTGAAAGTCCAAATACACCACATCCAGTGGTTCTCCCTTGTCCACTCTGCTAATTACATCTTCAAAAAATTCCAGAAGATTCGTCAAGCATGATTTCCCTTTCATAAATCCATGCTGACTTGGACCGATCCTGTCACTGCTTTCCAGATGCACTGCTATTTCATCCTTAATGATTGATTACAACATTTTCCCCATAACTGATGTCAGACTAACCGGTCTATAATTACCCGTTTTCTCTCTCCCTCCTTTTTTAAAAAGTGTTGTTACATTAGCTACCCTCCAATCCATAGGAACTGACCCAGAGTCGATAGACTATTGGAAAATGATCACCAATGCATCCACTATTTCGAGGGCCACTTCCTTAAGTACTCTGGGATGCAGATTATCAGGCCCCGGGGTTTTATCGGTCTTCAATCCCATCAATTTCCCGAACACAATTTCCCGTTTTATAAGGATATCCTTCAGTTCCTCCTTCTCACTAGACCCACTGTCGCCTAGTACATTCGGAAGGTTATTTGTGTCTTCCTTCATGAAGACAGAACCAAAATATTTGTTCTATTGGTCTGCAATTTCTTTGTTCCCCATTATAAATTCACCTGAATCCGACTGCAAGGGACCTATGTTTGTCTTCGCTAATCTTTTTCTCTTCACATATTTATAGAAGCTTTTGCAGTCAGTTTTTATGTTCCCTGCAAGCTTCCTCTCGTACTCTATTTTTCCCCTCTTAATTAAACCCTTAGTCCTCCTCTGTTGAATTCTAAATTTCTCCCAGTCCTCAGGTTTGTTGCTTTTTCTAGCCAATTTATATTCCTCTTCCTTGGTTTTAACAGTATCCTTAATTTCCCTTGTTAGCCACGGTTGAGCCACCTTCCCCGTTTTATTTTTTACTCCAGACAGGGATGTACAATTGCTGAAGTTCATCCATGTGATCTTTAAATATTTGCCATTGCTTATCCACCGTCAACCCTTTAAGTATCCTTTACCAGTCTATTCTAGCCAATTCACGCCTCATACCGTCGAAGTTACCTTTCCTAAAGCAATTACGAAAGTATTAAGAGGTGCAAAAAGGAGTATTAACAAAAAATAGAAGTGATAACAATGCTAGGAGAAAAAGTTTTTATAATTATATTAACAGAAAGAGAGTGGTAAGGGGGAATGTGGACCCATTAAAGACAGATGCAGGTGAGACTATAATGGATGATAATGAACTGGCAGACTTGTTAAATTAATACTTTGTATTTGTTTTCACAATGGAGGAAGAGACCAAATAAGAACAGTACAAAGGAACACAAAAATAAGTCAACAACAACAACTTGTATTTATATAATGCCTTTTAACATAGTAAAACGTCCGAAGGCACTTCACAGGAGTGTTTTAACACAAAACAAATAAATTTGACACTGAGCCACATAAGAAGAAATTACAGCAGATAACCAAAGGCTTGGTCAAAGAGGTAGGTTTTAAGGAGGAAAGAGAGGCAGAGAGGTTTAGGGAGGGAGTTCCAGAGCTGATTGGGGCCTCGGCAACTGCAGGCACAGCCACCAATGGTTGAGCAGTTATAATCAGGGATGTTCAAGAGAGCAGAATTAGAAAAGCGTAGACATCTCGGGGGGGGGGGGGGGGGAGGCGGGGGGGGGGAGCGG
Organism: Pristiophorus japonicus; assembly: GCF_044704955.1. Classification (NCBI taxonomy): domain Eukaryota; kingdom Metazoa; phylum Chordata; class Chondrichthyes; family Pristiophoridae; genus Pristiophorus; species Pristiophorus japonicus. The sequence goes on along the minus strand of NC_091979.1, from coordinate 185,624,850 downwards.
TTTCATGGCTGGAGGAGATTAGAGAGATAGGGAGGGGGCAAGGCCATGGATGGATTTGTAAACAAGAATGTTAATTTTGAAATCGAGGCATTGTTTAACCGGGAATCAATGTTGGTCGGTGAGCACAGGGGTGATGGGTGAGTGGGACTTGGCATGAGTTAGGACATGGGCTGCCAAGTTTTGGATGACCTCAAGTTTACATGGGTTAGAATGTGGGAGACTAGCCAGGAGTGCGTTGGAGTAGTCAAATCTAGAGGTAACAAAGGCATGGATGCGGGTTTCAGCAGCAGATGAGCTGAGGCAGGGGCGGAGACGGGCAATGTTACAGAGGTGGAAATACAAGGAGAGAAACTTAGTGGATTTAATACAAGTTAAAAAAAAAGTCAATGGAGAAAATAATGGAACTTAAGACAGACAAATTTCCAGGACCTGATGGTTTCCACCCCAAGGTATAAAAAACAGCTGGGGAAATTCCAGATGCATAGATCATAATTTTCCAAAATACTCTAGATTCAGTGCCCTCGGATTGGAAAATTGCAAATGTCACTCCATTATTTAAGACAGGAGGAAGGGATAAACCAGGAAACTATAGACCTGTCAGTTTAACGTCAGTTGTGGGGAAATTATTGGAATCTATCATCTGGAACAGAATAACTGACCATTTGGATAAGAATGCGCTGATCTAAGAGTGTCATCATGGAGTTGAATGTTTTGAGAAGTTCATTAACATGATGGATAGGAGCGTGTCTATGGATGTTGTGTATATGGACTTCCAGAAAGCATTTGATAAGTTCCACGCAAGAGAAATATTAGCGAAAATGAGAGTGCAAGGAATTGGAGGTATTCTTATGATATGGGTTAGTATTTGGTTGGGAGGTAGGAGACAGAGAGTAGGGATTAAGGGAATGCACTTTGATTAGCAGGATGTGACAAGTGGCCTTTCTGAGCCTCAGCTTTTTACTAATACACACACACACACACACACACACACACACACAGGTGCAACGTCCCGAATCCGGAACTCCGAAAAACGGATATTTTGTGCATAGCTGATGGGAGTCGTCCAGAATTGGGAATTATTGTCCATAAACCGGACATTTTTGAGGCAAAATCCAAAATCCGGCACGGATTCGATCGAGGATTCCGGATTTCAGACAAGAAAATCAGGGCTGAAATCTGGAATCCTCAACTGAATCCGTGCCAGGTTTTGGGTTTTGCCGGATTTCAGACCTCGCCACTAAACATCCGGCACGGATTCAGTCGAGGATTCCGGATTTCAGACTATTTATTTCCTTGTCTGAAATCCGGAAAAACCCCAAAACCGGCAAGGATTCACTCCCACGAATCCGGATTTCGGACGTTGTATCTGTATGTGTGTGTACACACACACACTATATAAATATTATATATAGATGAGGGAAGAGAGAGATGTATGTCCATGTTTGCAGAAGAAACTGTTAGGAGGTACAGTAAATTGTGTAGATGGAAGCAAGAAGTTACTAAGGGCAATTGATAGACTAAGTGAACAGGCAAAACTGTGGCAGATGGGAGTTCAATGTAGGGAAATGTGAAGTCATTCACTTTATTAATAATAACTTTTATTTATATCACGCCTTTAACGTAGTAAAACATCCCAAGGCACTTCACAACAGTGTTACAAACAGATAAATTTGACACCAAGCCACAGAAGAAATTAAGGCAGATGATCAAAAGCTTGATTAAAGAAGTAGGTTTTAACGAGCGGCTTAAAGGAGGAAAGAAAGGTAGAGAGGCGTAGAGGTTTAGGGAGGGAGTTCCAGAGCTTAGGGCCCAGATAGCTTACGGCATGTCCACCGATGGTTGAGCAATTATAATAAGGGATGTTCAAGAGGGCAGAATTTGAGGAGCGCAGACATCTTGTGGGATTGTGAGGCTGAAAAAGATTACAGAGATAGGGAGGGGCAAGTCCATAGAGTGATTTGTAAACAAGGATGAAAATTTTGAAATCGAAGCATTGTTTAACTGGGAGCCAACATAGGTCAGAAAGCACAGGGGTGACGGGTGATCTTGACTTGTTGCAGGTTAGTACACGGGCTGCTGAGTTTTGGACGACTTCAAGTTTATGTAGAGTGGAATGTGGAAGGCCGGCCAGGAGTGAGTTGGAGTAGTCAAGTCTAGAGGTAACAAAGGGAGGAATGAGGGTTTAAGCAGCAAAAGAGCTGAGGCAGGGGCCGAGGTAGGCAATGTTATGGAGGTGGAAAAAGGCGGTTATGTCGCGGATATGTGGCTGGAGACTCATTTTAAGATCAAATATGACACCTAGGTTGCGAACAGTCTTGTTTACCTTCAGATTGATGCAAGGGAGAGGGATGGAGTCAGTGGTTAGGGAATGCAGTTTGTGGCAGGGATCAAAGATAATGGCTTCGGTCTTCACAATATTTAATTGGAGAAAATTTCTGCTTGACAATTTAGATACCAAGGAGGAGTCGAGAGAAGTGGTGGATAGGTAGAGCTGGGTGTCGGTGTACATGTGGAAACTGACTCTGTGTTTTTGGATGATATCGCCAAGGGGCAGCATACAGATGAGAAATAAGAGGGGACCAAGGACAGATCCTTGGGGGACACCAGAGGTAATGATGCGGGAGTGGGAAGAGAAGCCATTGCAGGAGATTTACCAGGCGAGTGCAGTCCCACCCAGCTGGACATTGGTGCAGAGGCGTTGGAGGAGGATGGCGTGGTCAACTGTGTCAAAGGCTGCAGACAGGTCCAGAAGGGCAAGGAGGGATAGTTTACCTTTGTCACGCTTACAAAGGATGTCATTTGTGAATTTGATGAGAGCAGTTTCGGTACTGTGGCAGGCATGAAAGCCAGATTGAAGGGATTCAAACATTGAATTCATGGAAAAATGATCACAGATTTGGGAGGCAACAACACGTTCAAGTACTTTGGACAGGAAAGGGAGGTTGGAGATGGGGCAGTAGCTAGCAAGCAAAGTGGGGTCAAGGGTTGGTTTTTTGAGAGGGGCGGTAACAGCAGATTTGAAGGAGAGGGGAACAGTACCTGAGGACAGAGAACCGTTAACAATGTCGGCTAACATGGGAGCCGAAAAAGAAGTTGGGTTGTCAGCAGTTTAGTGGGAATAGGGTCAAGAGAGCAGAGAGTGGGTCTCATGGACAAGTTGAGTTGGATAAATTAAGAGGGGCGATGAAAGAGAATTTGGATCAGAAAGACAAAACAGAATATTTTCTGAATGGCTAGAGACTAGGGGGTCAAGTTTCGGCCTGAGTTGCTCCTATTTTTTTGGAGCAACTAGTTTAGAATGGAGTATCTTAGAAATTGCAATTCTCAGCATTTAGTTTGCTCCAGTTCTAGTGAGTTAGAACAGTTTTTTTTTAAAAAGGGGGCGTGTCCAGCCACTTACACCTGTTTTGCAAGTTTAGGCAGTAAAAACTTACTCCAAACTAACTTTGAATGCAGTAAGTGTAGATTTTTGTACGGTGGGGGGTGGGGGGGGGGGGAAGAGAACGGTGGGGGGGGGGGGGAAAGAGAACGGTGGGGGGGGGGAAGAGAACGGTGGGGGGGGGGGAAAGAGAACGGTGGGGGGGGGGGAAAGAGAACGGTGGGGGGGGGGAAAGAGAACGGTGGGGGGGGGAGAAAGAGAACGGTGGGGGGGGGGAAAAGAGAACGGTGGGGGGGGGAAGAGAACGGTAGGGGGGGGGAAGAGAACGGTGGGGGGGGGGGGAAGAGAACGGTGGGGGGGGGGAAGAGAACGGTGGGGGGGGGGGGAAGAGAACGGTGGGGGGGGGGGAAGAGAACGGTGGGGGGGGGGAAGAGAACGGTGGGGGGGGGGAGAAGAGAACGGTGGGGGGGGGGAGAAGAGAACGGTGGGGGGGGGGAGAAGAGAACGGTGGGGGGGGGGAGAAGAGAACGGTGGGGGGGGGGGAGAAGAGAACGGTGGGGGGGGTGGGGAGAAGAGAACGGTGGGGGGGGGGAGAAGAGAACGGTGGGGGGGGGGGAGAAGAGAACGGTGGGGGGGGGGGGAGAAGAGAACGGTGGGGGGGGGGGAGAAGAGAACGGTGGGGGGGGGGGGGGAGAAGAGAACGGTGGGGGGGGGGGGAGAAGAGAACGGTGGGGGGGGGGGAAGAGAACGGTGGGGGGGGGGAAGAGAACGGTGGGGGGGGGGGGAAGAGAACGGTGGGGGGGGGGGGAAAGAGATCGGTGGGGGGGGGGGGAAGAGAACGGTGGGGGGGGGGAAGAGAACGGTGGGGGGGGGAAGAGAACGGTGGGGGGGGGGAAGAGAACGGTGGGGGGGGGGAAGAGAACGGTGGGGGGGGGGAAGAGAACGGTGGGGGGGGGGGAAGAGAACGGTGGGGGGGGGGAAGAGAACGGTGGGGGGGGGGGGGGGAAGAGAACGGTGGGGGGGGGGAAAGAGAACGGTGGGGGGGGGGGGAAGAGAACGGTGGGGGGGGGGGGAAGAGAACGGTGGGGGGGGGGGGAAGAGAACGGTGGGGGGGGGGAAAGAGAACGGTGGGGGGGGGAAGAGAACGGTGGGGGGGGGGGGAAGAGAACGGTGGGGGGGGGGGAAGAGAACGGTGGGGGGGGGGAAGAGAACGGTGGGGGGGGGGAAGAGAACGGTGGGGGGGGGGAAGAGAACGGTGGGGGGGGGGGGGAAGAGAACGGTGGGGGGGGGGGGGAAGAGAACGGTGGGGGGGGGGGGAAGAGAACGGTGGGGGGGGGGGGAAGAGAACGGTGGGGGGGGGAAGAGAACGGTGGGGGGGGGGGGGAAGAGAACGGTGGGGGGGGGGGGAAGAGAACGGTGGGGGGGGGGGGAAGAGAACGGTGGGGGGGGGGGGAAGAGAACGGTGGGGAGGAGGAAGAGAACGGTGGGGGGGAGGAAGAGAACGGTGGGGGTGTGGAAATGTATTTTTATCTAAGCTGATACCATACGGTATTTGTGTGTCCCTTGCAATATATATCAAAATGGAGTCCTGGTCTTTACAGAACTTTCTGCATTTTAGCAGTCAGTTTGCATAAACAGCTAAACCTGGTTTGAGATGGCTGATGGCCATCCGACAGCTAGGAGACAAGTCATGCTGAGACAAGTACCCCCCCATGGTGCTCTCCTATTGTCTACACGACACTAGTTCCATGTCACCCCACTCTTTCCTATGTACTCCATTCCATCAGCCACTATCTCTTGTAGAGACCTCATCCTTTTGATGTAAACGATAAACTGACCAGGAAATTGAACAATCCTGACACAATACAAGACAGGTGATAGCCCATTACCTATGACTCATGGAGTAATGGCCGGCTGGCCAACTGATAACCCTGACAAAAGGAAATATCTGTAAACCATGTCAGGTCCAGGATATAGTAATTAACTCTCTATCTGTATTCACTGACTGTGAGACAGAGCAATACACAGGGAGAGGCCATAACTTGGGTTTTACTGTATAAATATCTTGTGAAACTGTACCATTTGGGAGGTGTTCACTTAGCCCTTGACTGAGTGTAACCTGCCCCTTGCTAGCAAGCGAATTAAAGAAACTTCTGCCGGAACTGTAAGTGTCGGAGTCATTCTTTTCGGAGGACGAGATTTTGACAGTTACTTCTTGGAGGTTCCACTGAGATGCATACTCTCTGTCCTATGAGTAAAACGGATACAGGCATAGTGCCTCTCCAGTGAAAGGCTTCAGTGGCCAAACAAGGTGAGCCTTTTGCTCACAAGAGGTTTCTTCACTGTTGAATCGCACATGTAATCTGTTGTCCGCAGGGGAGGTACTGCAATCTACAAGACTCGGCATTTAAAAGCTAAAGGTATTTTTTATAACCATTTCTTTCTCAGCTCGCCAACAGAAGAGAATAGGTTCTGGAAAAATCTCGAAACAACCCGGGGAAGGTTTCAGTAGGTAAGGGAGCGCTAGTCGATCAAAAAAGGTTCCTGAAGGTTCTTATATGATAAGATTTTTATTGTTTTTAATTCGGAAGGGGTTCTTATGTGATAAGAGTAGAAAAAAAAAGAAAGTGCTAATCGATCGAAGGTTCTTATATGATAAGATTTTTATTGTTTTTAATTCGGAAGGGGTTCTTATGTGATAAGAGCAGAGAAAAAAAAAAGCGCAATCGATCAAAGGTTCTTATGTGATAAGAGTTTGGGTATGGAACCATAAGTTTTATCAGTTTTTTTATTAGGATAAGTTAAGGACTCGGTCTGTAGTGGCGTACAACGCAGACTGAGAATTTGTTTGTTGTCCTTGTTATACTGTTGTGTGCAATACCTTTGTGAGAGATTGCCATTAGAGAAACGGGAAGAGTCACGAGGGAAAATTGTGATTCGGGAAAAAAAAACACAAGGATTGATTAAGAAAAGAAACAGTAACTGATTGATCAACTACGGTTGGTTCGTGCCAACATATCTCACACACCCAGACTGAGCCCGAATTAAGAGCCTTTTCAGGCCACGTAACAGCCAGGAGAAGTGGGCGTAGAGAACTCGGTTGGCCGAAAGGATTGTGAGATCAGAAACTGTGGAAAATCTTAATCATCCAGAATGGGTGCCGGAGCAAGTTAAAACACCACAAAAGGCACACCAGCCTATGTCATGCTCCAGAATTGTGGTCAGTCTTCAATTGACCAAAGAAACAAAAACCGGTAAAGTGGACTAAGGGTGAAAACAGGCCATTTCCACCCGATGGTTCATTTAATTTAGAGAGAACAACATGTCTAGAGGAGTGTCTTATAAACAGAGATCCAGGTAGAAGAAAAAAAAAGGAAAGTAATAGAAAAGGCCTGGGTTCCGATTCTTCAAGCCCATGTAAAATTAACAGAGGAAGTAAATCAAATGTAAAAAAAAAAAGAGAACCTGATAGTGACTTATGGATTCAAAAAAATAAAGCTAGCCAAAAAAAAAAGCTTTATTGAATGGAGAGAGACTTTTGTGAATGTCTTGTCTTTGAATGAGAGTGCTTCTGTGTTTCTTCCTTGTGTCTGGAAACCTGTTTGGAAAGGTTGTGGAGCTGCCTGTTCGTTTTAGCTCCACCCACTTTTTCAAACAAAGTGAAGTTTTTTAACCCTTCATAGTGTTGTCCTGCATGTGGGAAGTTTAAGACATTTTAAGTTAGAAGCACAGGTGTGGATTTATTCGGATGAGAGGTTACGGAGCTAGGAAATGCACAAAGGATAGGTTTGTTGAGACATGGTCCTGGTGGTTAAAAGTTGTAATGCCTTTTTTTTTTTTAAAAAGCCTTTGTGGGTCTCTCGAGGTGCAGGCTGGGGGAGTACACTCTCATTGTCCTTGGTGTAAAATCTTGACGCAAAAGCTTCTAGCTCAGTAAGAGGATTTGTTTTTTTTAGATAAAGAGTGGCAGTACAATATTTGAATTGGGATTTTGAGATATTTCAGGTGATCTCCTTGATCAACATTTTGGGTGTATTGGAAAAATCTTGGGTTTGGAAGCCTTTTAATAAGATTAGAAAACAAGTACTTTACATTCTGTGATCTGTGAATCACTATAAGCATAAATGAGAAGTCCGTGTAACACAGATTCTTCCAGTTTAGAAGCCCACACAAATGGAGGTTTGTCCATGACCTACGAGCTGTGAATGAATCTACGATATTCTCACAATGCTTAAAGAAGGATTTGGAATGAGGTATCCCGGAATGCTTTCCAGAGTCTTAAGCAGCCCCTCACTTCAGCACCCGCCTTGGGATTACCAGATTACACTAAGCTATTCAACTTATTTGTGCATCACAAGTCGGGTTTTGCACAATCTGTTTTGACTCAGTTACATGGGGACAGGCAGCGGCCGGTAGCATATTTCAGTACCCAACTAGACCCAGTGGCACGCGGACTACCAGAATGTCTTCCTTCGTTGGCAGCAGCTTATTATGCTATGCAACAGGCTCAGACAATAACTCTAAATCATCAGACCATTTTGTATATCCCACATTCTGTCGAGATTTTACTTACTAAGTGTGCCACCCAACACCTAACCTGCAAGAACCAGTAAATACGAGGTCGAACTGTTATCAAATCCGAACCTTATCATCAAAAGATGCACTACCTTAAATCCAGACACTCTACTCCCCACGGAAGAAGACGGCGAACCCCATTCATGTGAAATGGTAACCGAATTAGTGACTAAACCATGTATCAATCTAACAGATGTACCAATGTGTAACCCTGATCTAGTGTACTATGTTGACGGATCAGCCCTACGAAATGATAGGGGCCAACCTAGAGTGGCTTATGCAATTGTAACCCAGTTCAATGTTGTCGAAACAGCCTCTCTTCCAGACTCCTTTTCAGCCCAACAAGCCGAATTGTTTGCGTTAACTCGAGCCTGTATTCTGGCTGAAGGACACACAGTTAATATCTACACTGATTCCAGGTATGCTTTTGGGGTATCACATGACTATGGACAAATTTGGAAGATTCTCGGGTACCTGACTTCTTCAGGAACCCCTATCAAAAATGCAGAACAAGTGGAAAATCTCCTGCGAGCCATTCAATGCCCCTTGAAACTTGCCATTATCAAATGCCAAGCACATACAGGCCAGTTGAATGAGGTGGCACTTGGGAATGCCAGAGCTGATAATGCAGCTAAGTCAGCAGCTCTGTCAAAAGGGGGGATGCAGGTGTCATTGTTCCCACTAAGGAACAATAATTGCTCAGACCCGCCACCTACTATTAATGGCGTGCTGACTTTTCAGACACAGGCCGAGGAGGAGGTGGTGACCTGGACAAAGGATCAATGTTCTAAAAATCCAGAAGGAATATGGGTTCACCACGACGTCCGCGTGGTGGCACCCAGATCCTTACCTTCCATGGATTGCCCGATGTGTTCATACATTCACACATGCAGGCAAAGGGCGATTGGCAGATTATATTTTGGCAACTTGGTATGCACCAGGTATTTCGGCAATTGCAAAACAAATCTGTGAAAATTGTGTTACCTGTCAGACAATGAATCCGGATAAGACGGAAAAAGTAGAACCTGCCTCCCACCCAAATCCAGTTGGGCCTTTTGTACATTTACAAATGGATTTTATTGAATTACCAATGTGTATGGGATTCAAGTATGTATTAGTTATTGTAGATGTGTTCTCCAGATGGATTGAAGCCTTTCCATGTAAAAAGGCCAATGCCACTACTGTTGCTAAATGTTTGTTAAAAGAAATCATACCGTGCTTCGGAATCCCTGCTAAGCTTTCTAGTGATAACGGGTCACATTTCACGGGAACTGTTATAAGAGAAATGTGTAAAGCTTTGCAGATTAATCAACGTTTTCATTGCAGTTATCATCCACAATCAGTTGGACTTGTTGAAAGATATAATGGAATGCTTAAAAATAAGCTGGCAAAACTATGCAATGACACTGGACTGAAATGGACAGAACTGCTGCCCTTAGCTTTGATGGTAATGCGATCTGCAACCAACAGGCCTGTCACCGCATGAGATAGTTATGGGACGTCCCCAACGACTACCTTTTACAGCACCATTTACTGCAAAACAAATGGACATCCACAGAATGGAGGAAAATATGTTCAATTATTGTATTGCACTAACCAAATGTATTTCCAGCTTTCATTCACAGGTAAAGGAAGCCCAAGTCAAGCCAGCGGAAGGGAAGTATCATAACCTGGAGCCAGGGGAATTCGTTTACATCAAGATTTTTAAAAGAAAAAGCAGTCTACAGCCAAGATTCGAAGGACCATACCAGGTCTTGCTGGCGACCAATACTGCAATCAAGGTAAAGGAAAGACCAACATGGATCCACGCATCATAGAAACATAGAAAACATAGAAACATAGAAAATAGGTGCAGGAGCAGGCCATTCAGCCCTTCTAGCCTGCGCCGCCATTCAATGAGTTCATGGCTGAACATGAAACTTCAGTACCCCATTCCTGCTTTCTCGCCATACCCTTTGATCCCCTGAGTAGTAAGGACTTCATCTAACTCCCTTTTGAATATATTTAGTGAATTGGCCTCAACTACTTTCTGTGGTAGAGAATTCCACAGGTTCACCACTCTCTGGGTGAAGAAGTTTCTCCTCATCTCGGTCCTAAATGGCTTACCCCTTATCCTTAGATTGTGACCCCTGGTTCTGGACTTCCCCAACATTGGGAACATTCTTCCTGCATCCAACCTGTCCAAACCCGTCAGAATTTTAAACGTTTCTATGAGGTCCCCTCTCACTCTTCTGAACTCCAGTGAATACAAGCCCAGTTGATCCAGTCTTTCTTGATAGGTCAGTCCCACCATCCCGGGAATCAGTCTGGTGAATCTTCACTGCACTCCCTCAATAGCAAGAACGTCCTTCCTCAAGTTAGGAGACCAAAACTGTACACAATACTCCAGGTGTGGCCTCACCAAGGCCCTATACAACTGGAGCAACACCTCCCTGCCCCTGTACTCAAATCCCCTCGCTATGAAGGCCAACATGCCATTTGCTTTCTTAACCGCCTGCTGTACCTGCATGCCAACCTTCAATGACTGATGTACTATGACACCCAGGTCTCGCTGCACCTTCTCCCTTCCTAATCTGTCACCATTCAGATAATAGTCTGTCTCTCTGTTTTTACCACCAAAGTGGATAACCTCACATTTATCCACATTATACTTCATCTGCCACGCATTTGCCCATTCACCTAACCTATCCAAGTCACTCTGCAGCCCCATAGCATCCTCCTCGCAGTTCACACTGCCACCCAACTTAGTGTCATCCGCAAATTTGGAGATACTACATTTAATCCCCTCGTCTAAATCATTAATGTACAATGTAAACAGCTGGGGCCCCAGCACAGAAGCTTGCGGTACCCCACTAGTCACTGCCTGCCATTCTGAAAAGTACCCATTTACTCCTACTCTTTGCTTCCTGTCTGCCAGCTAGTTCTCAATCCACGTCAGCACACTACCCCCAATCCCATGTGCTTTAACTTTGCACATTAATCTCCTGTGTGGGACCTTGTCGAAAGCCTTCTGAAAGTCCAAATATACCACATCAACTGGTTCTCCTTTGTCCACTTTACTGGAAACATCCTCAAAAAATTCCAGAAGATTTGTCAAGCATGATCTCCCTTTCACAAATCCATGCTGACTTGGACCTATCATGTCACCATTTTCCAAATGCGCTGCTATGACATCCTTAATAATTGATTCCATCATTTTACCCACTACTGAGGTCAGGCTGACCGGTCTATAATTCCCTGCTTTCTCTCTCCCTCCTTTTTTAAAAAGTGGGGTTACATTGGCTACCCTCCACTCGATAGGAACTGATCCAGAGGCAATGGAATGTTGGAAAATGACTGTCAATGCATCCGCTATTTCCAAGGCCACCTCCTTAAGTACTCTGGGATGCAGTCCATCAGGCCCTGGGGATTTATCGGCCTTCAATCCCATCAATTTCCCCAACACAATTTCCCGACTAATAAAGATTTCCCTCAGTTCCTCCTCCTTACTAGACCCTCTGACCCCTTTTATATCCGGAAGGTTGTTGGTGTCCTCCTTAGTGAATACTGAACCAAAGTACTTGTTCAATTGGTCTGCCATTTCTTTGTTCCCCGTTATGACTTCCCCTGATTCTGACTGCAGGGGACCTACGTTTGTCTTTACTAACCTTTTTCTCTTTACATACCTATAGAAACTTTTGCAATCCGCTTTAATGTTCCCTGCAAGCTTCTTCTCGTACTCCATTTTCCCTGCCCTAATCAAACCCTTTGTCCTCCTCTGCTGAGTTCTAAATTTCTCCCAGTCCCCAGGTTCGCTGCTATTTCTGGCCAATTTGTATGCCACTTCCTTGGCTTTAATACTATCCCTGATTACCCTAGATAGCCACGGTTGAGCCACCTTCCCTTTTTTATTTTTACGCCAGACAGGAATGTACAATTGTTGTAATTCATCCATGCGGTCTCTAAATGTCTGCCATTGTCCATCCACAGTCAACCCCTTAAGTATCATTCGCCAATCTATCTTAGCCAATTCACGCCTCATACCTTCAAAGTTACCCTTCTTTAAGTTCTGGACCATGGTCTCTGAATTAACTGTTTCATTCTCCATTCTAATGTAGAATTCCACCATATTATGGTCACTCTTCCCCAAGGGACCTCGCACAATGAGATTGTTAATTAATCCTCTCTCATTACACAACACCCAGTCTAAGATGGCCTCTCCCCTAGTTGGTTCCTCGACATATTGGTCTAGAAAACCATCCCTTATGCACTCCAGGAAATCCTCCTCCACCGTATTGCTTCCCGTTTGGCTAGCCCAATCTATGTGCATATTAAAGTCACCCATTATAACTGCTGCACCTTTATTGCATGCACTTCTAATTTCCTGTTTGATGCCCTCCCCAACATCACTACTACTGTTTGGAGGTCTGTACACAACTCCCACTAACGTTTTTTGCCCTTTAGTGTTCTGCAGCTCTACCCATATAGATTCCACATCATCCAAGCTAATGTCTTTCCTAACTATTGCATTAATCTCCTCTTTAACCAGCAATGCTACCCCACCTCCTTTTCCTTTTATTCTATCCTTCCTGAATGTTGAATACCCCTGGATGTTGAGTTCCCAGCCTGATCATCCTGGAGCCACGTCTCCGTAATCCCAATCACATCATATTTCTTAACATCTATTTGCACAGTTAATTCATCCACCTTATTGCGAATACTCCTTGCATTAAGACACAAAGCCTTCAGGCTTGCTTTTTTAACACCCTTTGTCCTTTTAGAATTTTGCTGTACAGTGGCCCTTTTTGTTCTTTGCCTTGGGTTTCTCTGCCCTCCACTTTTCCTCATCTCCTTTCTGTCTTTTGCTTTTGCCTCATTTTTGTCTCCCTCCGTCTCCCTGCATAGGTTCCCATCCCCCTGCCATATTAGTTTAACTCCTCCCCAACAGCACTAGCAAACACTCCCCCTAGGACATTGGTTCCGGTCCTGCCCAGGTGCAGACCGTCCGGTTTGTACTGGTCCCACCTCCCCCAGAACCAGTTCCAATGCCTCAGGAATTTGAATCCCTCCCTGCTGCACCACTGCTCAAGCCACGTATTCATCTGCGCTATCCTGCGATTCCTACTCTGACTACAACGGTGGGGGGGGGGGAAGAGAGAATGGTGGGGGGGGGGGGGGGGAGAAGAGAACGGTGGTGGGGGGGGAAGAGAGAACGGTGGGGGGGGGGGGGGAAAGAGAGAACGGTGGGGGGGGGGAAAGAGAGAACGGTGGGGGGGGGGGAAAGAGAACGGTGGGGGGGGGGAAAGAGAACGGTGGGGGGGGGGGGAAAGAGAACGGTGGGGGGGGGGGGGGAAAGAGAACGGTGGGGAGGGGGGGGGAAAGAGAACGGTGGGGGGGGGGGGAAAAGAGAACGGTGGGGGGGGGGGAAAGAGAACGGTGGGGGGAGGGGGGAAAGAGAACGGTGGGGGGGAGGGGGGAAAGAGAACGGTGGGGGGGGGGGGAGAAGAGAACGGTGGGGGGGGGGGAAAGAGAACGGTGGGGGGGGGGAGGAAAGAGAACGGTGGGGGGGGGGAGGAAAGAGAACGGTGGGGGGGGGGGAAGAGAACGGTGGGGGGGGGGGGAAAGAGAACGGTGGGGGGGGGGAAGAGAACGGTGGGGGGGGGGAAGAGAACGGTGGGGGGGGGAAGAGAACGGTGGGGGGGGGGAAGAGAACGGTGGGGGGGGGGAAAGAGAACGGTGGGGGGGGGAAAGAGAACGGTGGGGGGGGGGAAAGAGAACGGTGGGGGGGGGGAAGAGAACGGTGGGGGGGGGGAAAGAGAACGGTGGGGGGGGGAAAGAGAACGGTGGGGGGGGGGGGGAAGAGAACGGTGGGGGGGGGGGGAAAGAGAACGGTGGGGGGGGGGGGAAAGAGAACGGTGGGGGGGGGGGGAAGAGAACGGTGGGGGGGGGGGGAAGAGAACGGTGGGGGGGGGGGGAAAGAGAACGGTGGGGGGGGGGAAAGAGAACGGTGGGGGGGGGGAAAGAGAACGGTGGGCGGGGGGGAAAGAGAACGGTGGGGGGGGGGGAAAGAGAACGGTGGGGGGGGGGAAAGAGAACGGTTGGGGGGGGGGGAAAGAGAACGGTGGGGGGGGGGAAAGAGAACGGTGGGGGGGGGGAAGAGAACGGTGGGGGGGGGGAAGAGAACGGTGGGGGGGGGGGAAGAGAACGGTGGGGGGGGGGGAAGAGAACGGTGGGGGGGGGGGAAGAGAACGGTGGGGGGGGGGGGGAAGAGAACGGTGGGGGGGGGGAAGAGAACGGTGGGGGGGGGGGAAGAGAACGGTGGGGGGGGGGAAGAGAACGGTGGGGGGGGGAAGAGAACGGTGGGGGGGGAAGAGAACGGTGGGGGGGGGAAAGAGAACGGTGGGGGGGGGGAAAGAGAACGGTGGGGGGGGGAAAGAGAACGGTGGGGGGGGGGGGGAGAAGAGAACGGTGGGGGGGGGGAAAGAGAACGGTGGGGGGGGGGGAAGAGAACGGTGGGGGGGGGGGGGGAAGAGAACGGTCGGGGGGGGGAAAGAGAACGGTGGGGGGGGGGAAAGAGAACGGTGGGGGGGGGGAAAGAGAACGGTGGGGGGGGGGGGGAAGAGAAGTGTGGGGGGGGGAAAGAGAACGGTGGGGGGGGGGAAAGAGAACGGTGGGGGGGGGGAAAAGAGAACGGTGGGGGGGGGGAAGAAGAGAACGGTGGGGGGGGGGAAGAAGAGAACGGTGGGGGGGGGGAAGAAGAGAACGGTGGGGGGGGGGGGAAGAAGAGAACGGTGGGGGGGGGAAGAAGAGAACGGTGGGGGGGGGAAGAGAACGGTGGGGGGGGGAAGAGAACGGTGGGGGGGGGAAGAGAACGGTGGGGGGGGGAAGAGAACGGTGGGGGGGGGAAGAGAACGGTGGGGGGGGGAAGAGAACGGTGGGGGGGGGAAGAGAACGGTGGGGGGGGGGAAGAGAACGGTGGGGGGGAAGAGAACGGTGGGGGGGAAGAGAACGGTGGGGGGGGGAAGAGAACGGTGGGGGGGAAGAGAACGGTGGGGGGGGGAAGAGAACGGTGGGGGGGGGAAAGAGAACGGTGGGGGGGGGAAGAGAACGGTGGGGGGGAAGAGAACGGTGGGGGGGAAGAGAACGGTGGGGGGGGGAAGAGAACGGTGGGGGGGAAGAGAACGGTGGCGGGGGGAAGAGAACGGTGGCGGGGGGAAGAGAACGGTGGGGGGGGAAGAGAACGGTGGGGGGGGGAAGAGAACGGTGGCGGGGGGAAGAGAACGGTGGGGGGGAAGAGAACGGTGGGGGGGGGAAGAAAAGGAACGGGGAACGGTTGGGGGAGAAGAGGAACGGGGAACGGTTGGGGGAGAAGAGGAACGGGGAACGGTTGGGGGAGAAGAGGAACGGGGGGGGGGGAGAAGGGGAGAAGAGGAACGGGGGGGGGAGAAGGGGAGAAGAGGAACGGGGGGGGAGAAGGGGAGAAGAGGAACGGGGGGGGGAGAAGGGGAGAAGAGGAACGGGGGGGGGAGAAGGGGAGAAGAGGAACGGGGGGGGGAGAAGGGGAGAAGAGGAACGGGGGGGGAGAAGGGGAGAAGAGGAACGGGGGGGGAGAAGGGGAGAAGAGGAACGGGGGGGGGAGAAGGGGAGAAGAGGAACGGGAGGGGGAGAAGGGGAGAAGAGGAACGGGGGGGAGAGAGGAGGAATGGGGGGGGGGGGGGAGAGAAGAGGAACGGGGAACGGGGGGGGTGGAGAAGAGGAACGGAGAACGGGGGGGGAGAAGAGGAACGGGGAAGAGAAGAGGAACAGGGAACGGGGGGGGGTAGAAGAGGAACGGGGGGGGAGAAGAGGAAGAAGGGGAGAAGAGGAACCGGGGGGGCGGGAGAAGAGGAACGGGGCGGGGAGAAGAGGAACAGGGTGGGGGGGGTGGCTGAAGATGATGAAGCCGGGCCCCGCCGAAGAGTTCGGGCAGGACCCGCACGCAGAAGACCTGGACGACTCTTCGGGCGCCCCCAGCGAGAGACCGGGCCGGTGGGCCCCACCGACGAGGTAAGATGTGTCAGGCCACTCGGCCCGGGATAGTGGCGACGTCCCTTCGACCTGGGATAGGGTCGTCGCCCAGGAGTTGGGACACACTGGGAGGACCGGGAGCTACTGTGCACGCGTGCAGCTGCCGGCACTGTTTTTGGCGCAGGGCTGCAGCTCCGCCCCCAGCAGCTCCTGCTGCGCTACGCCGAGCTGGAAACGGCCTACAGCTATCAGAGAATCGCAAGGTAAGTATTCGGCGCAATTTTTATTCTACAAATTAGGCGGGCCTCTCCGATGTGCGCTATTCTAGCAGGAGTCCGAAACTTGAGCCCGAGGAGTTGTGGAAGAGCAAAGCAATTTGGGTGTCCATATAAAAAATTACTGCAAACTAGTGCACAGGTACAAAAAGTAATCAAAGATGCGAGTGGAATGCTATCCTTTATCTCAAGGGAGTTGGAATACTGCAGAAATTGACTGCTAATGACGAGGACAATTTTGTTCTCTTCCATTCTGCTGCAAAATGGGGTTGTGAGGTCATAGCAATGCATAGCTGCAGTAACCACTTAAAATTACACAGAATGTACAGCACAAAGGGCTCAATTTTCCAGTTATTTGCGGCGTTTTTTTTTGGCACCCGCCGCTTTTTTTGGGCCAAAATGAAAATATCCAAGTTTCCCCAAAAATTATGCGCCAGCGTAACTCAGTTAGTTACGATTTTTTTATGTTCGTTTTTTTTATGCGTCATAACCTGATGTCTGAGCCAGTTTTTCACATTTATGCAAGTTTGGTCAACTTACATTTTTCCTAGGACAGCATATGTGACCACTCCCAAAAAACCTCTGGGCACTTAAGAAAAAGCAGCACACATTAAAAAAAATCGGTGCAGAAAGACGCCATTGTTTTTATGTGAAGTTTTGGAGGGAGTCAAGAACACATTAAATATGCATCATGAAGCTTAATTTTTTCAAACTTAAAACGCAAAAATGGAAGTCTAATGCAATTCTTTAATTTTGGATTTTTTTCCAAAGTGCCACGTCACCACCGAACGTCTTCAAAGCGGGCTCGAGGGTCGGAGCATCGGCCAGCAGATTTGGTCCCTCGCCTGGACACAGGGGCTCGGCTTCAAAAGCATCCCGGGGGGCTGAGGAAGCTGAACTGAAGGGATCAGAACCCTTACACTATGCTGCAACGTCAAAAGCCCAGGGGGGTGGGGGACAGTGTTTGCCAAGCCTGTTTCCGGACGAGAGAGTGATTCTGCCGGCCGACCCTCAAGCCTGATGAGACGACGTTCGGTCAGTGGTAGGGTGGTACTTTGAAAAAAAATCTAAAATTAAAGAATTGCATTAGACTTCGCTGCCCCAACTGTCATTTAAATGCCTCGCTCCCCATTCTAAACAAGCCAATTGCTCATGCGCAGACCTGGGTGCAGTCCACACTCGGGCGTCGACCTTGGGGAGAGAGAGAACAAAGAAGTTTCTCCTGCTGTTTTGAGCTTCTTGCAAAGGTACAATTTAATCATGGGGGCAATACTGACAATGCCACACCTCGTGCAAGCCTTCTGCATGGTGGTGCTGCAGAGGAGACGATTGATTCGACATCATCGCATGAGGAACCTCAGAGCATGTAAGATGATGGGCAGGATGCTTTACCCAAGTCGGGTATATCGAGACAGGCGTTCATACCTGCACCTGAGTGATGTAGACTGTGAGAGAAGTTGTAATCGAGATCTGAGAATTAGTAAAAGCAGACCTGCATGCTAGAAGCGTCAGGAGGACTGCTTTGTCAGTTGAAGTTAAGGTTACATCTGCACTTTCATTCTATGTATCTGGATCATTCCAGGCCATAACTGAGGATGTGCTTGCCATTTCTCAACATGCAACACATATCTGCATACGGCAGGTGACTGCTGCACTATATGCCTGGAGGAATGACTACATAAAGTTCCCCATGACCGCCCAGGCAATGTGTGAAAGGGCTGGCTTCCCAAAGGTACAGGGCTGCATTGATTGTACCCACATCGCCTTGCAAGCACCTTTGCAGGATTCCGAGATGTAGAGGAACAGAAAAGGCTTCCACTGTTAATGTGCAGCTCGTGTGTGATGACATGCATCGCATCATGTCAGTTGATGCAAGATACCTGGGAGCACCCATAATGCGTTCATCTTACTCGAGAGCGCTATATCTGCCATGTTTCAGCAGCAGCCAGAAGGGCAGAGCTGGCTGTTGGGAGACAAAGGCTATGGCCTCGCCACCTGGCTCATGACGCCCCTACGCGTAACCCGGGCGGAAGCTGACCGGGAATACAACATGTCGCACATTGCGACGCGCAGCTTAAGAGGATCACTGGCATCTTGAAACAGCGCTTCTGATGCCTGGACCATTCCCAGAGGCTACTTGCATTATTCCCCTGAAATTGTCGGTCAGTTCACTGTTGTGTGCTGCATGCTGCAAAACCTAGCCATGAGGTAACAGCAGCTGGTAGTAGGAGAACCACCTGAGGTGAGAGTGGCTGATGATGAGGAGGAAGATGCAGATAATGAGGAGGAGAAGGACGAGGAAGCCATGCAACTACCTGAACCCGGAGCACGACGGAGGAGGAGGGCAGGCCATCGTGCCCCTTTAACGATTGCTCGATCCTTGCGCCAACAGCTTATCCGTGAACGCTTTGCTGCCTGAAGGCTCAGCGGCAACTATTCCAAACGGACCATTACTATTTGGACCTGTTCCTTAATGTTGTATTGTGTTAATGGAACAAATAATGGAAATGATTCTTTACGTCAAAAAGTTATGTTAATAATCGAATAAATAATGGAAATGATTCAGATATATTTTAAAATATGGAAACACAGAGATTTAGGGCGCAGAAGGCCATTTCGGCCCATCGTGTCCATGCCTGCCGACAAAGAGCTGCATGGCCCTTGGTCAGCAGCCCTGAAGGTTACATATAAACCTATGAACAATGACGGAAAGGCAAAGAGCACCCAGCCCAACCAGTCTGCCTCACACAACTGCGACACCCCTCATACTGAAACATTCTACACTTCACCCCAACTGGAGCCATGTGATCTCCTGGGAGAGGCAAAAACTAGATAAAAACTCAGGCCAATTTAGGGAGAAAAATCTGGGAAAATTCCTCTCCGACCCATCCAGGCGATCGAAACTAGTCCAGATCATCATCCTGGCCTTATTCGATTCCCTGCAGTACTTACCATTACATCTGCGCCGGCCAACAAAACGTCATCCCAATTACCAGCTCTAGATCCGTAACCCTGCAGGTTACTGCACTTTAAGTGCCCATCCAACCATCTCTTAAAAGTGGTGCGGATTTCTGCATCCACACTCTTCCAGGCAGCGAGTTCCAGATTTCCACAACCCTCGCAAAGAAGCCCCCCCATCAAAACCCCTCTAAACCTTCCACCAACCACCTTAAAGCTATGCTCATAATAGACCCCTCCACCAATGGAAATAGGTTCTTACTATCCACTATGTCTCCTCTCAACCTCCTCTGTTCCAATGAGAACAAACCCAGCCTATCCAATCTGTCCTCATAACTAAGATTCTCCATTCCAGGCAGCATCCTAGTAAATCTCCTCTGCACCCTCTCTAGTGCAATCACGTCCTTCCTATAATACGGCGACCAGAACTGCACACAGTACTCCAGCTGTGGCCTAACCAAAGTATTATACGATTTAACTATAACCTCCCTGCTCTTATATTCTATGCCTCGGCCAATAAAGGCAAGCAGTCCATATGCCCTCTTAACCACCTTATCCACCTGGCCTGCTATTTTCAGGGATCTGTGGACAAGCACTGCAAGGTCGCTTTGTTCATCTACACTATTAAGTGGCCTACCGCTTAATGTGTATACCCTTTCCTTATTAGCCCTCCCAAAGTGCATCACCTCACACTTCTCGGAATTAAATTCCATCTGCCACTGCTCTGCCCACCTGACCAGTAGATTGATATCCTCCTGCAGCCCATGATTTTCCTCTTCATTATCAACCACACAGCCAATTTTAGTGTCGTCTGCAAACTTCTTAATCATACTCCCTATATTCAAATCTAAATCGTTGATATATACCACAAAAAGCAAGGGACCCAGTACTGAGCCCTGCGGAACCCAACTGGAAACATCCTTCCAGTCACAAAAACATCCATCAACCATTACCTCCAAGCTAATTTTGGATCCAACTTGCCACTTTGCCCTGGATCCCATGGCCTTTAACCTTCGTGACCAGTCTACCATGTAGGACCTTATCAAAAGCTTTGCTAAAGTCCATATACACTACATCGTACGCACTACCCTAATCGACCCTCTTGGTTACCTCCTCAAAAAATTCAATCAGGTTATTTAAACACGACCATCCCTTCACAAATCCATGCCGACTGTCCCTAATTAATCCTTGCCATTCCAAATGTAGATTTATCCTGTCTTTCAGGATTTTTTCCAATAATTTTCCCACCACTGAGGTTAGGCTGACAGGCCTGTAATTACTCGGCCTATCCCTTTCTCCCTTCTTAAACAGGGGTACTACATTAGCAGTCCTCCAACACTCTGGCACCATGCCTAAATCCAACGAGGACTGGAAAATGATGATCAAGGCCTCTGCTATTTCCTCTTTTACTTCGTTCAACAGCCTGGGACGCATTTCATCCAGTCCTGAGGACTTATCTACTTTCAAAGCTGCTAAACCCCTTAATACTTCCTCTCTCACTATATTTATTTCATCCAGAATATCAGACTCCTCCTCGACAGCAGTATCTGCATTGCCCCTTTCATAGAAACATAGAAAATAGGTGCAGGAATAGGCCATTCGGCCCTTCGAGTCTGCACCACCATTCAATAAGATCATGGCTGATCATTCACCTCAGGACCCCTTTCCTGCTTTCTCTCCATACCCCTTGATCCCTTTAGACGTAAGGGCCATATCTAACTCCCTCTTGAATATATCTAATGAACTGGCCTCAACAACTTTCTGCGGTAGAGAATTCCACAAGTTATCAACTCTGAGTGAAGAAGTTTCTCCTCATCTCAGTCGTAAATGGCTTACCCTTTATCCTTAGACTGTGACCCCTGGTTCTGGACTTCCCCATTCTCCCTGCCTCTAACCTGTCCAATCCCATCAGAATTGTATATATTTCCATGAAATCCCCTCTCATTCTTCTAAACTCCAGTGAATACAGTCCCAGTCGATCCAGTCTCTCCTCATATGTCAGTCCTGCCATCCCGGGAATCAGTCTGGTGAACTTCGTTGCACTCCCTCAATAACAAGAACGTCCTTCCTCAGATTAGGAGACCAAAACTGAACACAATATTCCAGGTGAGGCTTCACCAAGGCCCTGAACAACTGCAGTAAGACCTCCCTGCTCCTATACTCAAATCCCCTAGCTATGAAGGCCAACATACCTTCTTCACTGCCTGCTGTACCTGCATGCCAACTTTCAATGACTGATGTACCATGACATCCAGGTCTCGTTGCACCTCCCTTTTTTCCTAATCTGTCGCCATTCAGATAATATTCTGCCTTCCTGTTTTTGCCACCAAAGTGGATAACCTCACATTTATCCACATTATATTGTATCTGCCATGCATTTGCCCACTCACCTAACCTGTCCAAGTAAACCTGCAGCCTCTTAGCATCCTCCTCACAGCTCACACCGCCACCCAGCTTAGTGTCATCTGCAAACTTGGAGATATTACACTCAATTCCTTCATCCAAATCATTGACGTATAATGTAAATAGCTGGGGTCCCAGCACTGAACCCTAACCTGCGGCACCCCACTAGTCACTGCCTGCCATTCTGAAAAGGACCCGTTTATCCCAACTCTCTGCTTCCTGTCTGACAACCAGTTCTCTATCCACGTCAATACATTATCCCCACTACCATGTGCTTTAATTTTGCACACTAATCTCTTGTGTGGGGCCTTGTCAAAAGCCTTTTGAAAGTCCAAATACACCACATCCACTGGTTCTCTCTTGTCCACTCTACTAGTTATATCCTCAAAAAATGCTAGAAGATTTATCAAGCATGATTTCCCTTTCATAAATCCATGCTGACTTGGACCGATCCGGTCACTGCTTTCCAAATGCGCTGCTATTACATCTTTAATAATTGATTCCAACATTTGCCCACTACCGACGTCAGGCTAACCGATCTATAATTCCCCGTTTTCTCGCTCCCTCCTTTTTTAAAAAGTGCTGTTACATTAGCTACCTTCCAGTCCATAGGAACTGATCCAGAGTCGATATACTGTTGGAAAATGATCACCAATGCATCCACTATTTCTAGGGCCACTTCCTTAAATACTCTGGGATGCAGACTATCAGGCCCCGGGGATTTATCGGCCTTCAATCCCATCAATTTCCCTAACACAATTTCCTGACTAATAAGGATTTCCTTTAGTTCCTCCTTCTCGCTAGACCCTCGGTCCCCTAGTATTTCTGGAAGGTTATTTGTGTCTTCCTTCATGAAGACAGAACCAAAGTATTTGTTTAATTGGTCTGCCATTTCTTTCTTCCCCAATATAAATCCACCCGATTCTGACTGCAAGGGACCTATGTTTGTCTTCACTCATCTTTTTCTCTTCACATATCTATAGAAGCTTTTGCAGTCAGTTTTTATGTTCCCAGCAAGCTTCCTCTCATACTCTATTTTCCCCCTCCTAATTAAACCCTTTGTCCTCCTCTGCTGTATTACAAAATTCTCCCAGTCCTCAGGTTTGCTGCTTTTTCTGGCCAATTTATATGCCTCTTCCTTGGATTTAACACTATCCCTAATTTCCCTTGTTAGTCACGGTTGAGCCACCTTCTCCGTTTTATTTTTACTCCAGACAGGGATATACAATTGTTGGAGTTCATCCATTGATCTTTTAATGTCTGCCATTGCCTATCCACCATCAACCCTTTAAGTATCATTCCCCAGTCTATTCTAGCCAATTCACGTCTCATACCATCAAAGTTACCTTTCCTTAAGTTCAGGACCCTAGTCTCTGAATTAACTGTGTCACTCTCCTTCTTAATAAAGAATTCTACCATATTATGGTCACTCTTCCCCAAGGGGCCTCGCGCAACAAGATTGCTAATTAGTCCTTTCTCATTACACATCACCCAGTCTAGGATGGCCAGCCCTCTAGTTGGTTCCTCGACATATTGGTCGAGAAAACCATCGCTAATACACTCCAGGAAATCCTCCTTCACTGTATTTCTACCAGTTTGGTTCACCCAATCTATATGTAGATTAAAGTCGCCCATGATAACTGCTGTACCTTTCCTTTGTGAAAACAGATGCAAAGTTTTCATTCAGAACCTTACCAACATCTTCTGCCTCCACACAAAGATTACCCTCATGGTCTCTAATAGGCCTTACCCTTTCTTTAGTTACCCTCTTACTCTTAATATATTTATAGAACATCTTAGGGGTTTCCTTAATTTAACTAGCCAAGAATTTCTCGTGCTCTCTCAGCATTCCTAATATCCTTTTTAATTTTGCCTCTTAGCTGTCTATATTCCTCTGAAGATTCTATAGTATTTAGCCGTTGGTGTACGACATAAGCGTCCCTTTTTTTCTTTATCCTCCCCTGTAAGTCCCTCGACATCCAGGGGGCTCTAGAATTATTATTCCCAACCTTTTTATTTAAGGGCACATGTTTGGCCTGAGCCTTCCGGATTGCCTCCTTGAATGCCTCCCACTGTTACGATACTGATTTATCCACAAGTAGCTGTTTCCAGTCCACTACAGCCAAATCACTCCTTAATATAACAAAATTAGCTTTTCTCCAATTCGGGACTTTTATTCCAGGCCTATCCTTGTCCTTATCCATAACCAATTTGAATCTGACTGAATTATGGTCACTGGCACCCAAGTGCTCTCCCACTAATATCCCTTCAACCTGCCCAGCTTCATTTCCCAAAAATAAATCCAAGACCGCCCCCTCTCCTGTTGGGCTTGCTACATACTGACTAAAAAAGTTCTCTTGAATACATTTCAAGAATTCAGCACCCTCTATACCCTTCACACTAAATTTGTCCCAATCAATATTTGGATAGTTAAAATCCCCTACTATTACTACTCTATGATTTTTGGACTTCACAGCAATTTGCCTACATATTTGCTTCTCTATCTCCCTCCCACTGTTTGAGGGTCTATAATACGCACCCAGTGTGATCGCCCCTTTTTTATTTTTCAATTCGACCCATATGGTCTCATTTGATGATCCCTCTAACATATCATCTCTCCTCACCGCTGTAATAGTTTCTTTAATCAATACCGCGACCACCCCGCCCCCCACCTCCCTTTTTACCCCCTCTCCATCTTGTCTAAAAATCCTGTAACCAAAAATATTGATCTGCCAAACTTGCCCCTCTTTCAGCCATGTTTCTGTAATGGCTATAATATCATACCCCTAAGTGTCTACCTGTGCTCTTAGCTCATCCGCCTTATTCGCTATACTCCTTGCATTAAAGTATATACCATTTAGCACAGGAAGACCTCCTTGCTTACTACTTTCTAAGCCTTTTTTCCTCTGTCTTACAGATTTGCTTTCTAGATTCTTGCTATCCAATTTCTGCTTTACTTCATATATTATATTGTATTCAAAAGTTTAACAAACACTTGTTTGTACTTAACTTTAATAAAAATATTCTTGTATCAAATTTTAAAGTTTTCAGTTAAGATCACTTACAAACTTTTAAACATGTAAATTTACATAACTTACAAAAAACTTTTAATTTGAGAACAGTTACAACAGTAACAATAACAACAACAGCAAAGAAAGGCTGCACCCATCTCTCCTCCACCTTATTCTAAGACTGCCCGCTGCGCTTGGTCTTGTTGACTCTACCCCTGCCCACAGGTAGTTGCGCAGCGTTTCTCGGGTTGGTACCAAGCTTATTCTTTTGAACTTCTCGGGTAATACGCACTTCTTGATTGGGGGGGGGGGGGGTGGTAAATGTGGAAGGCCCAGCTTGGGCCTCTTCAGAGGCTGATCTGGAGATTTGAGTAGGAGTGATAGTTGATTGTCAATGGGCGTGTTCCCTTATTGCAGCAGCTACCTGCGACATTCCCACCCTCATGTGCCCCGAAAGTGTCTCAACTACCTCCAACATTCCCTCCCTTATGTTCACTGACAGCACATTAGCTACCTGCGACATTCCCTCCCTCATGTGCACCGACATTGTATCAGCTGCCTGAGACATTCCCTCCCTCATGTGCCCGGATAGTGTTCCCATTTCTCAAGAGTGTTGTTACTTCTCCCGACAGTCCCGATACCTCATCACCCACCCCACAGATGGTGTCCAGGAGTGATCGCGTAAGGTCAATGCTCTCCGCAGTCATTGCCATCATCTGAACCACATCTGTTAGATCCTGCACCTCAGGAGAGCGCTGTCGAGCTCTCCTTCCCCTCCTCACCCTGGGTGTGGCTCGCTGCATCCCACTGGGACCCGCAGCCTCGGACGGTGGGGCCCTAGATGTGCCTCGCTGTCTCAGCCTCCATCACCTCCCCCTCACCCCCATGCTCTTGGTCTGGAAGGTGGGATTGGAAGATGTTCTCCTCTTCAGGCTCGTCCGCATCTGATTCATCATCTGTATCAGCTTCAGCCTCGTCAGGGTTGGCCTCAAGTCCTACAAAATATAACAGAACAGACAAATGGTTAGCAGCAGAGGAGGGGGCAGGGTGGCATGAGTAGGCACACATAGCGCAGGCAGCAGACTCATTTGAAGGACCAAGATGAGTGATAGCACATTGCATCAACCGAAGCGTAGGTGACGTAGACATCCGCATGAACCGAAGCATAGCTAGCCCGCGCAGTACTTAACATTTAGCAAAGCCAGACTGTGGAATTTGCAGGACTTACCCTCTCCCTCGAGTGTGGGCCCAGTTTGTGCAGTGCTGGCTATTTTTCTCCAGGCAGGACCCATCAAAGCAGCAACCCTGTCTTCCAAGGGTGTCAGTGGGTGCAGATTTGCTGGGCCTCCTCCTGCTCGAGTTCTTTCCCTTTTGTTGTGTGCCACCTTCCTCTGCAAAGATGAAAATATTACTTTTTTTAGAGAGGGTGTCTTTCTGCTGGGTGGGACATGTACAGATGGTCACATTTACAATTGCAATTCCAATGAGTAAATGAAAATATTACTTACACTAACTACTTGACCAAGGTCCTGCCACTACCTTTTGCACGGGGTGGTCACCATTACACAGTAATCTTCTGCAAGTTGGTTCCAGAGTTTCTTCATTTCTTTTGGTGAAACTTTTGTGTGACCTCTGCTGGTGTCCAGCTCGTGCCATCTGGCTCAATTACAGTAACTAGTGCCTCCACTTCATCCTGCAAGAAATTCTTGGTCCTTGAGCTGCATTGCATATTGCATTGCAGCTCAGATTTTTCCAAAGAGAATTAAAGTTCTCACACACAAGTGCTCTTTAAAAATAGCCGAATGCATACTGGGGGCTGTACTGGGCATGCACGCCTATTGCAGTCACATCAAAAACGTCCTTTTTTTGTCCGCGCATGCTCAGAAGGGGGGCATCATTTTTCGACGCAGACATTAGGCTCCACGCACCCCCCCCCCCACCCCCAAAGCTAAAGGACAGGCTGCACGGCACCAATTTCAAAAAATAGAATGGGGAAACTTGCTAGTTATTTATTTTGGAGTAGTCAGGGCCAAAATAAATAGGTGCAATATGCCAAAAGATGGCATTGGGGAAAATTGAGCCCAAGAACTGGCCAGTCAGCCCAACTGGTCTATGGCAGTGTTGACACTCGACACCAACCTCCTCCCACTCAAATAAACTGTTCCCACCCTGCCCCTGTATCCGTCTTTTCCTTTCTCCCTCATGTGTTCATCAAGCCGCCCCTTAAATGTATTAATGCTATCTGCTTCAACCACTCCACATGACAGAGAGTTCCACATTCTCACCACTCTCTGTGTGAAGAAATTCCTCCTAAATTCTTTATTTGATCTGTTAGTGGCTATTTATATTTATGCTCCCCCTTCTGGACTTGCCTACAAGAGGAAACTGTTTC
The DNA here is from genome assembly GCF_044704955.1 of Pristiophorus japonicus. Lineage (NCBI taxonomy): Eukaryota > Metazoa > Chordata > Chondrichthyes > Pristiophoridae > Pristiophorus > Pristiophorus japonicus. Next base: position 185,597,871 of record NC_091979.1, on the reverse strand, counting down.
TTCTCATCCACTCGATTAAACTCCTTCATCATTTGAAGGCCTCTATCAGGTCTCCTCTTAGTCTTCGCTTTTCCAGAGAAAAGAGCCAGAACCTGCTTAATGGGGTACTAAAGTTGCATGTTTAGCCATGAACTCATTGAATGACGGTGCAGGCTCGAAGGACCGAATGGCTTACTCCTGCACCTATTTTCTATGTTTCTATGTTAATCTTTCCTGATAGTTGCATCTTCTCAGTTACCCTTGTAAATCTATTCTACACTTACTCCTGTGCTTCAATATCCTTTTTGTAGTATGGATACCAGAACTGTGTGCAGTACTCCAACTGTGGCCTCACCAAGGTTGTATACAAATTTATTATCTTCCTGCTTTTATATTCAATTCCTCCAGAAATGATCCCTAATACTTCGTTTGCACTCTTTATGGCCAATTTGTGTTGCGAGTTTGAATGATTTATGTATATGTATTCACAGATCAAATTATGTTGTAGAAGTGTCCCAGTCCCTGCTAGCACCCCCTTTTCTCTCCCGATTCGAGGCACCAAGAGTGACTTTTGAGTCAGTCTGCAGCCTCTCAACGCCAAGAAACCAAACACCAGCTGGATATGCAGAGTCCATCTGGCATTCAATAAGATGCCACACAAGAGGTTATTACACAAAATTAGGACTCATGGGATTGAGGGTAATATATTAGAATGGACTGAGGATTGGTTAATAGATAGAAAAGAGTATAAATAAATGGGACTTTTTGGGGTTGGCAGGCTGTAACTTGCAGGGTACTGCAAGGATCCGTTCTTGGGCCTCAGCTATTTACAATCTATATTAATGACTTAGATGAAGGGACTGGGTGTAACGTCAAGTTTGCTAATGATACAAAGTTAGATAGGAAAGTAAGCTGTGAGAAGGACGCAAAGAGGCTGCAGAGATATATAGACAGGTTGAGTGGGCAAGAACATGGTAAATGGAATACAATGTGGGGAAGTGTGAAGTTATCCACTTTGGTAGAAAAAAACAAAAAAGCAGAATATTTTTTGAATGGTGAGAGACTGGGAAATGTTTGTATTCAGAGGGACCTGGGTATCCTTTTACATGAATCACAGAAAGGTAACACACAGGTACAACAAGCAATTGGGAAAGCAAATGGTATGTTAGCTTTTGTTACAATGGGATTAGAGCACAAGAGTAAAGGAGTCTTACTACAATTATACAGGGCATTGGTGAAGCCACACCTGGAGTACTGTGTACAGTTCTGGTCTCCTTACCTAGGGAAATACACACTTGCCTTAGAGAGAGTGCAACAAAGGTTCACTAGACTGGTTCCTAGGATGAGGGGATGCCCCTATGAGGAGAGATTGAGTCAACTAGCCTATATTCCCTAGAGGTTAGAAGAATGAGAGGTGATCTAATTGAAATATATAACATTCTTAAGGGGCTTGACAGGGTTAATGCTGAGAAAATATTTCCCCTGACTGGGGAATCTAGAACACAGGGTCACAGTCTCAAAATAAGGAATTGGACATTTAGGACTGAGATGAGGAGAAATTTCTTCACTCAAAGGGTTGTGAATCTTTGGAATTCTCTACTCCAGAGAGTTGTGGATGCTCAGTCGTTGAGTATATTCAAGACAGAGATCGATACATTTTGGGAACTAAGGGAATTAAGGGATATGGGGATAGTGCAGGAAGATGGAGTTGAGGTCGAAGATCAGCAAGGATCTTGTTGAATGGCGGATCAGGCTCGAAGGGCCAAAGGGTCTACTCCAGCTCCCATTTCTTATGTTCTTACGTACCTGTGAACTGCCACCTCAGGAACCAAAGACACGGAGCAATCACAGCCAAAGTTAGCATGGATTCCTCGCTAAGGGTATGGTTGGCACTGGTGCCATCAGTAGAGGACAATAAACTTTAGAAATCTACAGTGACATCCTGCAAGCCTTCCTGTACCACTCATTGCTTCATGCACAGAGCAGTGGCACCACTCATTACAATCTTCCATCAAGACATTAAATTTATTACAAGATGTCTGGTCCACAGAGGTCGTTGACCTGCCTGCTTGCGAACAAATCTGTAATCTTTTGTGTTGTGGTCAGGCTTTTAACTGAATGAGCTCTATTGATTTTTCCAGCACCAAATTGGGTTTCAAAATTAAGTACAATATAAACTAATATAGCGTATACGGCAAAAACACATCTGCTCTCTGTAAACCAGTCATAACAAGATAAATTCACTGAAATTACAAGACCACGGCCTGGGAGACGCAGATTCAAATTCTTGACAAATGCCACTCGGTCTGTACACCCTCTTCATTGAAATTGTGGATATTGTAGCTGGCAGACTGGAGCAGGAGGAACAAATTTCAATTTTAAAAAACTGTTTAAAAGCCTAAGTGCCACTGGTTCTCCAGTGTCAATCTTACCTGGACAATCAACAAGTACCTTTCCTTTGGGAGGTGGTAGGTGCCATAGAGCAGCGACAGGAAACAACATAAGTTTTAATTCTGAGTAGTCTGATCACATGTTGTCCACCCTGCAGCAGTGAGTTATGACCAGGAGCCACACTCCCAACCTACTGTCGACAACACCTTCCATCACTTTGCTGATGATTGGGAGTAATTGGCCAGATTGGATTTGTTCTGCTTTTTATGGACAGGACATACCTATTTTCCACATCATTAGATAGATGTTAGTGTTATAGTTGTTAGCTAGAGGCACAGCAAATTCTGGAGCACAAGTCTTAAGCACAACAGCCAGGATGTTGTAATGACCCACATACAGGCTTTCCAGCAGTACAGTTGCCCTAAGCGAGTGGAGGAGCCTCGTGTCTGAAGATCATGTGCAGCCTTTCGGGGCACCAGGAAGCACTTTTCCATAAGGTAGCTCACCTGGTTCAATAAAGGAGACTTCAGGCCTCAGGTCTAGTAACAGGAGCAGTCAGACAGGGACGGTCTGAACCCTAGTGTCAGGGATTTCCCAATGTTTCTCAGAGCACACTTCACTTGTTGCAGTGTGGCATTGGTAGGGCAGATAGACTGAGGAGACAAGCGAGTAGCTGCTGCCTGCAGTGGTGTGCAACCAGATCCAGCACATCCTTGTCCCTGGCAATACTCAAAGTTGGGACAGACGAAATGCAGAATCCAAACATCGACTAGTTTCTGACTGGTGCTAATTTAGGAACTGTATCCTGCCAACCCAGTGCCACGAGAGTACTGCATCAGCACTCCATGAACAGCCTCCTTTCACAGTGCGTTTTTCTTGGATCAGGCAAAAATGCAGGAAATATACAGATCCTCCCTCCCCTTAAAAAAAGGCAAAAGATAAAAGTGAAAAGCCAAGTAGCAATGGTACATTCCCATCCTCACAGACTTACATCTGTAGTTACACGTTTGAAGTTTGTCAAAGGATAACAAAATCATTCCCCGCCACCTGCCCCCACCACAGCCCTACAGTTGAAGGGCTCCCCCAGGGGTTGTTCATGGGCTGCAGGGCTCCCCCTGGTAGTTCCTGGGCTGAAGGGCTCACCAAGGTGCTTCATTGGATGTTTGCGACAAAGATTGAATATTATACTTTGTTTCACATCTAGGGTGAGAAAGTCCAGCTAAAGAGAGATTATTTAGCTGGGTCCAATTTTCAACAACGGACAGATTTCCTCCAGAGGCATTTTTCTGAGTTGCGTCCATCTAAAAGTCTCCAAGCACTGAAATGCTCTGTGCATTCTTGGCAAAATAGCCCTGGAAAGCTGTTCACACGCTGATTGGGGTGGGGCTCCAAATGAACCTCCACGCTCCCCGACCCACCCGCCCCTCTCCCCAACAGAACCTCCCCCCCCGCCCGCCACTTTCCCCAGCAGAACCCCCCCAGCAGAACCGCCCACCCCCTCTCCCCAGCAGAACCTCCCCCCACCCACCCCCGCAGAACCGACCCCATCCCCTTTCCCCAGCAGAAACTCACCCCCCATCTCCCCGGCAGCAGAACCTCCCCCACCTCTCTCCCAATCAGAACCTCCCCCTCCCCCATCAAAACCTCCCTCCTCCTGCAGGGCACCCCGCCCCCCTCTCTCTCACAGAGCCTGCCCCCTCGCTCTCTCTCAGGACCTGCACCCTCTCTCTCTCATAAGAACATAAGAATTAGGAACAGGAGCAGGCCATCGAGCCCCTCGAGCCTGCTCCACCATTCAACAAGATCATGGCTGATCTGGCCGTGGACTCAGCTCCACTTACCCGCCCGCTCCCCATAACCCTTAATTCCCTTATTGGTTAAAAATCTATCTATCTGTGACTTGAATACATTCAATGAGCTAGCAATGGGCAGAGAATTCCACAGATTCACAACCCTTTGGGAGAAGAAATTCCTTCTCAACTCGGTTTTAAATTGGCTCCCCCGTAGTTTGAGGCTGTGCCCACTAGTTCTAGTCTCCCCGACCAGTGGAAAAAACCTCTCTGCCTCTATCTTGTCTATCCCTTTCATTATTTTAAATGTTTCTATAAGATCACCCCTCATCCTTCTGAATTCCAACGAGTAAAGACCCAGTCTACTCAATCTATCATCATAAGGTAACCCCCTCATCTCCGGAATCAACCTAGTGAATCGTCTCTGTACCCCCCCAAAGCCAGTATATCCTTCCTTAAGTAAGGCGACCAAAACTGCACGCACTACTCCAGGTGCGAATACCCTATACAGTTGCAGAAGGACCTCCCTGCTTTTGTATTCCATCCCTCTCGCAATGAAGGCCAACATTCCATTCGCCTTCCTGATTACCTGCTGCACCTGCAAACTAACTTTTTGGGATTCATGCACAAGGACCCCCAGGTCCCTCTGCACCGCAGCATGTTGTAATTTCTCCCCATTCAAATAATATTCCCTTTTACTGTTTTTTTCCCCCAAGGTGGATGACCTCACACTTTCCGACATTGTATTCCATCTGCCAAACCTTAGCCCATTCGCTTAACCTATCTAAATCTGTTTGCAGCCTTTCTGTGTCCTCTACACAACCCGCTTTCCCACTAATCTTAGTGTCATCTGAAAATTTTGTTACACTACACTCTGTCCCCTCTTCCAGGTCATCTATGTATATTGTAAACAGTTGTGGTTCCAGCACCGATCCCTGTGGCACACCACTAACCACTGATTTCCAACCCGAAAAGGACCCATTTATCCCGATTCTCTGCTTTCTGTAAGCCAGCCAATTCTCTATCCATGCTAATACATTTCCACTGACCCCGCGTACCTTTATCTTCTGCGGTAACCTTTTGTGTGGCACCTTATCGAATGCCTTTTGAAAATCTAAATGCACCACATTCATCGGTACACCTCTATCCACCATGCTCGTTATATCCTCAAAGAATTCCAGTAAATTAGTTAAACATGATTTCCCCTTCATGAATCCATGCTGCGTCTGCTTGATTGCACTATTTCTATCTAGATGTCCCGCTATTTCTTCCTTAATGATAGTTTCAAGCATTTTCCCCACTACAGATGTTAAACTAACCGGCCTATAGTTACCTGCCTTTTGTCTGCCCCCTTTTTTTAAACAGAGGCGTTACATTAGCTGCTTTCCAATCCGCTGGTACCTCCCCAGAGTCCAGAGAATTTTGGTAGATTATAACGAATGCATCTGCTATAACTTCCGCCATCTCTTTTAATACTCTGGGATGCATTTCATCAGGACCAGGGGACTTGTCTACCTTGAGTTCCATTAGCCTGTCCAGCACTACCCCCCTAGTGATAGTGATTGTCTCAAGGTCCTCCCTTCCCACATTCCTGTGACCAGCAATTTTTGGCATGGTTTTTGTGTCTTCCACTGTGAAGACCGAAGCAAAATAATTGTTTAAGGTCTCAGCCATTTCCACATTTCCCATTATTAAATCCCCCTTCTCATCTTCTAAGGGACCAACATTTACTTTAGTCACTCTCTTCCGTTTTATATATTTGTAAAAGCTTTTACTATCCGTTTTTATGTTTTGCGCAAGTTTACCTTCGTAATCTATCTTTCCTTTCTTTATTGCTTTCTTAGTCATTCTTTGCTGTCGTTTAAAATTTTCCCAATCTTCTATTTTCCCACTAACCTTGGCCACCTTATACGCATTGGTTTTTAATTTGATACTCTCCTTTATTTCCTTGGTTATCCCTTCTCTTACCGCCCTTCTTTTTCACTGGAATATATTTTTGTTGAGCACTATGAAAGAGCTCCTTAAAAGTCCTCCACTGTTTCTCAATTGTGCCACCGTTTAGTCTGTGTTTCCAGTCTACTTTAGCCAACTCTGCCCTCATCCCACTGTAGTCCCCTTTGTTTAAGCATAGTACGCTCGTTTGGGACACTACTTCCTCACCCTCAATCTGTATTACAAATTCAACCATACTGTGATCACTCATTCCGAGAGGATCTTTTACTAGGAGATCGTTTATTATTCCTGTCTCGTTACAGAGGACCAGATCTAAGATAGCTTGCTCCCTTGTAGGTTCTGTAACATACTGTTCTAAGAAACAATCCCGTATGCATTCTATGAATTCCTCCCCCAGGCTACCCCGTGCGATTTGATTTGACCAATTGATATGTAGGTTAAAATCCCCCATGATTACTGCCGTTCCTTTTTCACATGTCTCCATTATTCCCTTGATTATTGCCCGCCCCACCGTGAAGTTATTATTTGGGGGCCTATAAACTACACCCACCAGTGACTTTTTCCCCTTACTATCTCTAATCTCCACCCACAATGATTCAACATTTTGTTCATTAGAGCCAATATCATCTCTCACAACTGCCCTACTGTGCAGCAGAGCCAGCCACGGTGCCATGAACTTGGCTGCTGCTGCCCTCCCCTGATGAGTCATCCCCCTCAACAGTACTCAAAACGGTGTATCTGTTTTGCAGGGGGAGGACAGCAGAGGACCCCTGCACTACCTTCCTTGCATTGCTCTTCCTGCTGGTCTTCCATTTCTTGGTTGGCTGTGGACCCTTCACCTGCGGTAAGACCAACTCGCTACACGTGCTACTCACGTCATTCTCAGCATCGTGGATGCTCCAGAGCGAATCCACCCTCAGCTCCAATTCCGCAACGCGGACCGTCAGGAGCTGGAGGCGGATACACATCCCGCACATGTAGTCGTCAGGGACACCGGAAGTATCCCTGAGTTCCCACATGGTACAGGAGGAGCATATCACGTGACCGAGTTCTCCTGCCATGACTTAACCCTTAGATACATTTAATTTGGCAACAACAATGCTAAAGTTTACTCTCTCTCTCTCAGGACCTGCCCCCCCCCCCTCTCTCTCCCTCTCTCTCTTTCTCTTTCTGGACCTGCCCACCCCCCTCTCTCTCTCTCAGAACCTGCCCCCTCTCTCTCTCTGGACCTGCCCCCGACCCTCTCTCTCTCGACCTGCCCCCTCTCTCTCAGGACCTTCCCCCTCCCACCCCCTCTCTCTCTCTCTCTCTCTCTCTCTCTCAGGATCTGCCCCCGCCTCTCTCTCTCTCAGAACCTGCCCCCTCTCTCGCTCTCTCTCAGAACCTGCCCCCTCTCTCTCTCTCTCTCTGAACCTGCCCCCTCTCTCTCTCTCTCTCAGAACCTGCCCCCTCCCTCTCTCTCTCAGAACCTGCCCCCCCTCTCTCTCTCTCTCTCAGAACCTGCACCCTCTCTCTCTCTCTCTCTCTCAGAACCTGCCCCCCCTCTCTCTCTCTCAGAACCTGCACCCTCTCTCTCTCTCTCAGAACCTGCCCCCCCCCCTCTCTCTCTCTCTCTCTCTCTCTCAGAACCTGCCCCCCCCCTCTCTCTCTCCGGACCTGCCCACCTCCCTCTCTCTCTCTCTCTCTCAGAACCTGCCCCCTCTCTCTCTCTGGACCTGCCCCCACCCTCTCTCTCTCTCTCTCTCTCGACCTGCCCCCTCTCTCTCAGGACCTTCCCCCCCCCCCCACCCCCTCTCTCTCTCTCAGGACCTGCCCCCGCCTCTCTCTCTCTCAGGACCTGCCCCCTCTCTCTCTCTCTCTCTCTCTCTCTCAGGACCTGCCCCCTCCCTCTCTCCCTTTCTCAGAACCTGCCCCCCCTTCCGTCTCTCAGAACCTGCCCCCCCCTCCGTCTCTCAGAACCTGCCCCCTCTCTCTCTCTCTCTCAGAACCTGCCCCCCTCGCTCTCTCTCTCAGAACCTGCCCCCTCTCTCTCTCTCTCAACCTGCCCCCTCTCTCTCTCTCTCTCTCTCTCAACCTGCCCCCTCTCTCTCTCTCTCTCTCTCAGAACCTGCCCCCTCTCTCTCTCTCTCTCTCTCTCTCACAGAACCTGCCCTCTCTCTCTCTCTCTCAACCTGCCCCCTCTCTCTCTCTCTCTCTCTCAGAACCTGCCCTCTCTCTCTCTCTCTCTCTCTCTCTCACAGAACCTGCCCCCCCTCTCTCTCTCTCTCAGAATCTGCCCCCCCTTTCTCTCTCTCTCAGAACCTGCCCTCTCTCTCTCTCAGAACCTGCCCCCCTCTCTCTCTCTCTGAACCTGCCCCCTCTCTCTCTCTCTCAGAACCTGCCCCCCCCTCTCTCTCTCTCTCAGAATCTGCCCCCCCTTTCTCTCTCTCTCAGAACCTGCCCCCCTCTCTCTCTCTCTGAACCTGCCCCCTCTCTCTCTCTCTGAACCTGCCCCCTCTCTCCCTCTCTGAATCTGCCCCCTCTCTCCCTCTCTGAACCTGCCCCCTCTCTCTCTCTCTCTCTGAACCTGCCCCCTCTCTCTCTCTCTCAACCTGCCCCCTCTCTCTCTCTCTCTCTCTCTCAGAACCTGCCCTCTCTCTCTCTCTCTCAACCTGCCCCCTCTCTCTCTCTCTCTCTCTCTCTCAGAACCTGCCCTCTCTCTCTCTCTCTCTCTCTCTCTCTCAGAACCTGCCCCCTCTCTCTCTCTCAGAACCTGCCCCCCTCTCTCTCTCTCAGAACCTGCCCCCTCTCTCTCTCTCAGAACCTGCCCCCTCTCTCTCTCTCTGAACCTGCCCCCTCTCTCTCTCTCTCTCTCAGAACCTGCCCCCTCTCTCTCTCTCAGAACCTGCCCCCCTCTCTCTCTCTCAGAACCTGCCCCCTCTCTCTCTCTCTCAGAACCTGCCCCCTCTCTCTCAGAACCTGCCCCCTCTCTCTCAGAACCTGCCCCCTCTCTCTCAGAACCTGCCCCCTCTCTCTCAGAACCTGCCCCCTCTCTCCCTCTCTGAACCTGCCCCCTCTCTCTCTGAATCTGCCCCCTCTCTCCCTCTCTGAACCTGCCCCCCCTCTCTCTCTCTCTCTGAACCTGCCCCCTCTCTCTCTCTCTCAACCTGCCCCCTCTCTCTCTCTCTCTCTCTCAGAACCTGCCCTCTCTCTCTCTCTCTCAACCTGCCCCCTCTCTCTCTCTCTCTCTCTCTCTCAGAACCTGCCCTCTCTCTCTCTCTCTCTCTCTCTCTCAGAACCTGCCCCCCTCTCTCCCTCTCTGAACCTGCCCCCTCTCTCTCTCTCTGAACCTGCCCCCTCTCTCTCTCTCTGAACCTGCCCCCCCTCTCTCTCTCTCTCTCTCTCTCAGAACCTGCCCCCCTCTCTCTCTCTCAGAACCTGCCCCCTCTCTCTCTCTCAGAACCTGCCCCCTCTCTCTCTCTCTCAGAACCTGCCCCCTCTCTCTCAGAACCTGCCCCCTCTCTCTCAGAACCTGCCCCCTCTCTCTCAGAACCTGCCCCCTCTCTCCCTCTCTGAACCTGCCCCCTCTCTCTCTGAATCTGCCCCCTCTCTCCCTCTCTGAACCTGCCCCCCTCTCTCTCTCTCTCTGAACCTGCCCCCTCTCTCTCTCTCTCAACCTGCCCCCTCTCTCTCTCTCTCTCTCTCAGAACCTGCCCTCTCTCTCTCTCTCTCAACCTGCCCCCTCTCTCTCTCTCTCAACCTGCCCCCTCTCTCTCTCTCTCTCTCTCTCTCAGAACCTGCCCTCTCTCTCTCTCTCTCTCTCTCTCTCAGAACCTGCCCCCCTCTCTCCCTCTCTGAACCTGCCCCCTCTCTCTCTCTCTGAACCTGCCCCCTCTCTCTCTCTCTGAACCTGCCCCCTCTCTCTCTCTCTCTCTCTCTCTCAGAACCTGCCCCCCTCTCTCTCTCTCTCAGAACCTGCCCCCTCTCTCTCTCTCAGAACCTGCCCCCTCTCTCTCTCTCTCTCAGAACCTGCCCCCCTCTCTCTCTCTCTCTCAGAACCTGCCCCCTCTCTCTCTCTCAGAACCTGCCCCCTCTCTCTCTCTCTCTCAGAACCTGCCCCCTCTCTCTCTCTCTCTCTCTCTCAGAACCTGCCCCCTCTCTCTCTCTCAGAACCTGCCCCCTCTCTCTCTCTCTCTCAGAACCTGCCCCCTCTCTCTCTCTCTCTCTCTCAGAACCTGCCCCCTCTCTCTCTCTCTCTCTCTCAGAACCTGCCCCCTCTCTCTCAGAACCTGCCCCCTCTCTCTCAGAACCTGCCCCCTCTCTCTCAGAACCTGCCCCCTCTCTCTCTCTCAGAACCTGCCCCCTCTCTCTCTCTCTCTCAGAACCTGCCCCCTCTCTCTCTCTCTCTCTCTCAGAACCTGCCCCCTCTCTCTCAGAACCTGCCCCCTCTCTCTCAGAACCTGCCCCCTCTCTCTCAGAACCTGCCCCCTCTCTCTCAGAACCTGCCCCCTCTCTCTCAGAACCTGCCCCCTCTCTCTCTCTCTCTCTCTCAGCACCTGCCCCCTCTCTCTCTCTCTCTCTCTCTCAGAACCTGCCCTCTCTCTCTCTCTCTCTCTCTCTCAGAACCTGCCCCCTCTCTCTCTCAGAACCTGCCCCCTCTCTCTCTCAGAACCTGCCCCCTCTCTCTCTCTCTCTGAACCTGCCCCCTCTCTCTCTCTCTCAGAACCTGCCCCCTCTCTCTCTCTCTCAGAACCTGCCCCCTCTCTCTCTCTCTCAGAACCTGCCCCCTCTCTCTCTCTCTCTCTCTCAGAACCTGCCCCCTCTCTCTCTCTCTCTCTCAGAACCTGCCCCCTCTCTCTCTCTCTCTCTCTCTCTCTCAGAACCTGCCCCCCTCTCTCTCTCTCTCAGAACCTGCCCCCTCTCTCTCTCTCAGAACCTGCCCCCTCTCTCTCTCTCTCTCTCTCTCAGAACCTGCCCCCTCTCTCTCTCTCTCTCTCTCTCTCAGAACCTGCCCCATCTCTCTCTCTCTCTCTCTCTCTCTCAGAACCTGCCCCCCTCTCTCTCTCTCTCTCAGAACCTGCCCCCTCTCTCTCTCTCTCTCTCTCTCAGAACCTGCCCCCTCTCTCTCTCTCTCTCTCTCTCAGAACCTGCCCCCTCTCTCTCTCTCTCTCTCTCTGAACCTGCCCCCTCTCTTTCTCTCTCAGAACCTGCCCCCTCTCTCTCTCTCAGAACCTGCCCCCTCTCTCTCTCTCTCTCTCTCAGAACCTGCCCCCTCTCTCTCTCTCTCAGAACCTGCCCCCTCTCTCTCTCTCTCTCTCAGAACCTGCCCCCTCTCTCTCTCTCTCTCTCAGAACCTGCCCCCTCTCTCTCTCTCTCTCTCTCTCTCTCAGAACCTGCCCCCCTCTCTCTCTCTCTCTCAGAACCTGCCCCCTCTCTCTCTCTCAGAACCTGCCCCCTCTCTCTCTCTCTCTCTCTCAGAACCTGCCCCCTCTCTCTCTCTCTCTCTCTCTCAGAACCTGCCCCCTCTCTCTCTCTCTCTCTCTCTCTCTCTCTCAGAACCTGCCCCCCTCTCTCTCTCTCTCTCAGAACCTGCCCCCTCTCTCTCTCCCTCTCTCTCAGAACCTGTCCCCTCTCTCTCTCTCGCTCAGAACCTGCCCCCTCTCTCTCAGAACCTGCCCCCTCTCTCTCAGAACCTGTCCTCTCTCTCTCTCTCTCTCTCTCTCGCTCAGAACCTGTCCTCTCTCTCTCAGAACCTGTCCTCTCTCTCTCAGAACCTGCCCCCTCATCCCACATTTCCCCCACCCCACATCAGTACGGGAGAACGCTCTAACAGGATAGCTCCGCCCAGAGGACTTCCCCTCCCCAACAATACTGTGCAGCATTTCAATAGCTCCCATCCAATAGAATGGGGCACAGTGGTCCTACAGACTGAACCCCTCCCTCTGATAGGCACTCACCTCCCTGATAGAACAGGCTTCACATTGAACATAAGAACATAAGAAATATGAGGAGTAGGCCATTTGGTCCCTTGAGCCTGCTCCGCCATTCAATAAGATCATGGCTGATCTGATTTTGACCTCAACACCACTTTCCTGCCTGCTCCCCATAACTCTTCACTCCCTTGTCATTCAGATTCTGTTTATCTCCACCTTAAATATATTCAATGACCCAGCCTCCACAGCTCTCTGTGGCTGAGAATTCCACAGATTCACAACCTTTAAGAGAAGAAATTCCTCCTAATTTCCGTTTTAAATGGGCGGCACCCTATACTGAAACTTTGCTCCCTAGTTCTAGATTCCCCCACGAGGGAATCATCATCTCTGCATCTACCTCGTCAAGCACCCTCAGTATTTTATCCTTTTCATTAAGATCACCTCTCATTCTTCTCGTGGGGGAATCTAGAACTAGGGGGCATAGTTTAAGAATAAGGAGTCGTCCATTTAGAACAGATGAGGAGAAATTTCTTCTCTCAGAGGGTCGTAAATCTGTGGAATTCTCTGCCCAGAGAGCTGTGGAGGCTGGGTCATTGAATATATTTGAGGTGGAGATAGACAGATTTTTGAACAATAAGGGAGTGAAGGGTTATGGGAAGCTGGCAGGAAAGTGGAGCTGAGCCCAAGATCAGATCACCCATGATCTTATTGAATGGTGGAACAGGCTCGAGGAGCCAAATGGCCTACTCCTGCTCATATTTCTTATGTTCTTATGTAACTTGCTTTCCCACCTATCTTTGTGTCATCAGCAAATTTGGCTACATTACTCTCGGTCCCTTCATCCAAGTCACTAATATAGATTGTACATAGTTGAGGCCACAGCACTGATCCCTGTGGCACCCCACTAGTTACAGTTTGTCAACCTGAAAATGACCTATTTATCCCGACTCTCTATTTTCTGTTGGTTAGCCAATCCTTCATCCATTCTAATATATTACCCCCAACCCTGTGAGCACTTATCTTGTGACTAACCTTTTATGTGACAGCTTATCGAATGCCTTCTGGAAATCCAAATACATGACATCTACTGGTTCCCCTTTATCCAACCTGCTCATTACATCCTGAAAGAACTCTAGCAAATTTGTCAAACATGATTTCCCTTTCATAAAACCATGCTGACTCTGCTTGACTGTATTATGATTTTCTAAATGTCTTGCTACTACTTCCTTAATAATCGACTCCAGCATTTTCCCAAAGGGCATGCTTATTTTTGTAAATCATCCTGAATGAGTTACCTCATGGACTTCTTGGGGACATCACTCTTCAAAAGTACATGGAGTTCACAGAAGAATATTGAGAGATAAAGTATGAGGGTCAGACCACCCTCAGCTAAGATACCCTTGTGCCAGATGGGTTTGTAAAAATTGCCACTTGTAAACTCACTGCACTCAATTTTAGCTCCCCATCTGCAGGCAGTGAAATTATTGCTCACTTTGATGGAATAAAAAACATTAATCTTATTAAAAAAACAGAACAGATCATCATCGCTCAGCTCCATTACCGAAACCTTCTCTGCCCCCTTCACCAAATGTCAAGATTAAAAATGACTGGTGCAGCACAACAAGAAAAATTGTATCATGAAGCTAAATATTACTTCACTTCATCCTGCAGACATTTGTTAATATCCTTGTATTTGACATTTACGATTAGGCAATGAGCTTTGAATGATAAATTCAGTCTATGCTAAGCCATTCTCATCCAATAACCTCCACCCACCATTAGCAGACCTGCATCATCACACATCTTGTACTCGCAAGACTTCAATTTTCCCATCAAATTCCAGCTATTAATCTCTCGACAACAGTGTGTTAATGCTTAAGGATCGTTAAATACACAGTACTGAGGGAAAAGGCCTTCCAAAGATAGCGAGAGATGAAGATAAAACAAAGATGCTTACATTGCTCAACCAGTTCCCCTTACATCCATGAACCCTTGCAAGTGTAACAGATGGGTTTTTATGCTGAATGGCTGTGATTATTACATTTCAAGAGCACTGCTCATGTGGAGAAAGACATCGGAAAGAGATTTATACAAAGCACCAAAAACAAGGCTTTCAGTGGCAGTTAACATCCTTTAGTCTCGTGTATAATCACTTCATCAGAGGAAAACAATTGCTGCTAACCTGCACTGATCATTGGTAGGATCACTGAAACTGCGATCTGCTGTCAAATTATACACCTGTAAACCTGCATTAACACATTAAAATCATGCAAACCTAATCCAGCACTGCCATGTAAACCTGCATTAACACACTGTAATACACTGCAATCCTAAACCAGCACTGCCATGTAAACCTGCATTAACACACTAATACACTGCAATCCTAAACCAGCACTGCCATGTAATCCTCATTAACACACTGTAATACACTGCAATCCTAAACCAGCACTGCCATGTAAACCTGCATTAACACACTGTAATACACTGCAATCCTAAACCAGCACTGCCATGTAAACCTGCATTAACACACTGTAATACACTGCAATCCTAAACCAGCACTGCCATGTAAACCTGCATTAACACACTGTAATACACTGCAATCCTAAACCAGCACTGCCATGTAATCCTCATTAACATACTGTAATACACTGCAATCCTAAACCAGCACTGCCATGTAAACCTGCATTAACACACTGTAATACACTGCAATCCTAAACCAGCACTGCCATGTAAACCTGCATTAACACACTGTAATACACTGCAATCCTAAACCAGCACTGCCATGTAAACCTGCATTAACACACTGCAATCCTAAACCAGCACTGCCATGTAATCCTCATTAACACACTGTAATACACTGCAATCCTAAACCAGCACTGCCATGTAAACCTGCATTAACACACTGTAATACACTGCAATCCTAAACCAGCACTGCCATGTAATCCTCATTAACATACTGTAATACACTGCAATCCTAAACCAGCACTGCCATGTAATCCTCATTAACATACTGTAATACACTGCAATCCTAAACCAGCACTGCCATGTAATCCTCATTAACACACTGTAATACACTGTAATCCTAATCCCACATTGGCATGTAAACCTGCATTACCAATAATACTGTACGAAAAACAACAAAAGCAACCGGACCACCCAGCATTGACCTCAGCACCAGCTTCAGACACGACAACGGCACACCCACCATCACAGAAGCCAGTCTTCAGTCAACTTGATTCACTACATGATACCAAGAATTGGCTGGGCGCACTGGATACAGCAGAGGCTATGGGCCCTTACTATATTCTGGTTGCCGTGCTGAAGACTTGTGCTGCAGAACTAACCGTGCCTCATACTAAGCTGTTCCAGTACAGCTATAACACTGGCATCTACCCGACAATGTGGAAAACTTCTCAGGTATGTTCTGTCCACAAAAAGCAGGACAAGTCCAAACCAGCCAATTACTGCCCCATCAATCTACTCCCAATCATCAGCAAAGTGATGGAAGGTGGTGTCAACAGTGCTATCAAGCGGCACTTACTCACCAATAACCTGCTCACTGGTGCTCAGTTTGGGTTCCACCAGGACCACTCGGCTCCAGACTTCATTACAGCCTTTGTCCAAACATAGACAAAAGAGCTGAATTCCAGAAGTGAGGTGAGAGTGACTGCCCTTGATATCAAGGCAGAATCTGTCCAAGTGTGGCATCAAGAAGCCCGAGCAAAACTGAAGTCAATGGGAATCAGGGGAAAACTTTCCACTGGCTGGAGTCATACCTAGCACAAAGGAAGATGGGGCTTGGAGGTCAATCATCTCTACCCCATGACATCGCTGCAGGAATTCCTCAGGGCTGTGTCCTAGGCCCAACCATATTCAGCTGCTTCATCAATGACCTTCCCTCCATCATAAGGTCAAAAGTGGGGATGTTTGCTGATGATTGCACAGTGTTCAGTTCCATTCGCAACTCCTCAGATAATGAAGCAGTCCATGCCCGCATGCAGCAAGACCTGGACGACATTCAGGCTTGGGCTGATAAGTGGCAAGTAGCATTCATGCCACTCAAGTGCCAGGCAATGACTATCTCCAACAAGAGAGTCTAATCATCGCCCCTTGACATTCAACGACATTACCATCACCGTCAACATCCTGGGGGTCACCATTGACCAGAAACATAACTGGACCAGCCACATAAATACTATGGCAACAAAAGCAGGTCAGAGGCTGGGTATCCTGCAGCAAGTGTCTCACCTCCTGACCCCCCAAAGCCTTTCCACCATCTACAAGGCACAATTCAGGAGTATGATGGAATACTCTCCACTTGCCTGGATGAATGAAGCTCCAACACCACTCAAGAAGCTCGACACCATCCAGGACAAAGCAGCCGCTTGATTTGCACTCCATCCACCACCTTAAACATTCACTCCCTCCACCACCAGCGCACCATGGCTGCATTGTGTACCATCTACAAGATGCACCGCAGCAACTTGTCAAGACTTCTTCGACAGCACCTCCCAAACCCACGACCTCTACCATCTAGAAGGACAAGAAGAGCAGACGCATGGGAATACCATCACCTCCATTTCCGCTCACAGTCACACACCACCCTGACTTGGAAATATATTGCTGTTCCTTCATTGTTGCTGTAGTATTAAACTCACAGCACTAAGATCAATACCTATGTATCTATTGTAAGGATCAGTACCTGTGTATCTATTCTATGGGGCCATAGCTGTGCATATAATCAAACCATACTTGTAGTATTAAATGCACAGCACTGAGGAGCTTGTAGTATTAAACCCACAGCAGTGATGGAGCTTGTAGTATTAAACCCACAGCAGTGATTGTTACTGCAACAGCAAACTGCATTACTCTAATGCAAATTACAGCACAGTGTCTTCTGCCATCTAGGCCGGATGCTCTGGAATTCTCTACATAGTCATCTACGCCTCCCATTCTTCCATAAAGACACTCCTTAAAACTAACCTTTGACTCAGTTTTTTTTTCTCCAATATCTCCATTTGGCTGGGCTTCCTTTTTTATTACACCTCTGTGAAGCTCATTGGGAAGTGTTTCTGCATTAAAGGTGGTATATAAATGCAAGCTGTTGTGAGAGGCAATGTTCCTGCTAATTTTTTTTTGGCACCAGGCGATCCCTTTAAGGTTCTGCGTGGCCCATTCAAATTACTGTGCATGCGCAGCTTTTTCATTGAAAAGCCAACAAGCTAGTTGTGCAAGTTCCTTGGAGTGCTGCACAACCAATTAAAGGGAACATCGGTTGGGAGTATGGGCATTTATTCACCCCATACACCATATATCAACAGATACGTTATGCCCACCAGTGTCCCACTCTCCCCAAATGTTTGAGTGCATGTAACATATAGACACTATCCCCACAAAAAGTGTTCCTTTCATTCTTTTATATGTATAATTCTGCTCAGAAAGTCATGGGTTCAAGTCTCACTCCAGAGATGTGAGTCCATAATCTAGGTGACATTCCAGTGCAGTGCTGAGGGAACGATGCACTGTCGAAGGTGCCGTCTTTCGGATGAGACGTTAAATCGAGGGCCTTCTGCTCTCTCAAGTGGATGTAAAAGTTCCCATGGCACTATTTCAAAGATGAGCAGGGGAGTTATCCCCGGTGTCCTGACCAATGTTTATCCTTCAGTCAACATAACAAAAACATATTATCTGGTCATTATCACATTGCTTTTGTGAGAGCTTGCTGAGCACAAATTGGCGGCAGCGTTTCCTATATTACAACAGTGACTACACTCCAAAAGTACTTCATTGGTTGTAAAGCGCTTTGGGACGTCGGGAGGCTGTAAACACTGTGGAAGGTCCTTCCCTCCTTACCTCGACCTCTCTGCCACTGACAGCACCGAGCGCTCACGCACCATTCCCGGCCCAGCCCGGCGCCCCTCGGCCTGCCTCCAGTCTGTGGCGGCAGCACTGCTACCCGAGCCGCGTTCGCGTTCCCGGCTCCTGTGTCCAGGCTCCGGCCGCCGCGACAGGCCGCTCCCGGAACTCCCAGCCGGTCCCACCAGGCAACACCTCCCGCACTTCCGTTAGAGCGCGGCGGCGGTTCCGGGGCCGCCGTCAGTCCGGCCTCTCGCTGTCCAGCGTCACAGCCCAAAGCGGAGGCGAACCGGAGGCGGCCTGGCACTCCACGAAAACTGGTCCTGGGAGCGCGAATAGGGGCATGCGGGAGCGTTGAGTAAATATCGGCTTCACACATCTACACGGCATCTAAACATAGAAAATATTGACTCCCCATTCACACCTCAGTGCACGGGATCCTGGCACCGTTCCCCGGTCGTAGCGGTATCCCGGTATCGTTCCCCGGACGCTGCGATATCCCAGTATCGTTCCCCGGACGCTGCGGTATCCCTGTATCGTTCCTTGGACGGTGCGGTATCCCTGTATCGTTCCCTGGGCGGTGCGGTATCGTTCCCCAGACGGTGCGGTATCCTGTTACTGTTCCCCAGACAGTGCGATATCCCGGTCCCAAGACGGTGCAGTATCCCGGTATCATTCCCCAGACGGTGCGATATCCCGGTATCATTCCCCAGACAGTGCGCTATCCTGGTATCATTCCCCAGACGGTGCGATATCCTGGTATCATTCCCCAGACGGTGCGATATCCCGGTATCATTCCCCAGACAGTGCGCTATCCCGGTATCATTCCCCAGACGGTGCGATATCCTGGTATCATTCCCCAGACGGTGCGATATCCCGGTATCATTACCCGGACGGTGCGCTATCCCGGTATCATTCCCCAAAAGGTGCGATATCCTGGTATCATTCCCCGGATGCTGCGGTATCCCAGTATCATTCCCCGGACGCTGCGCTATCCCGGTATCATTCCCCGGACGTTGCGCTATCCCGGTATTGTTCCCCGGACAGTGCACTATCCCGTATCGTTCCCCGGACAGTGCACTATCCCGGTATCGTTCCCCAGACGGCGCAGTATCCCGGTCCCTTGTCGGTGCACGGTTCAGATTCTGTTCCCAGCTCAAATTGGGGGAGGTTTGTAATGGTGTCTCCCAAGGAGCAGTGCTGGCTCCACATTTGTTCTCTGTATATATCAATGTCTGCAACTTGGGTTAAGTGAACATACTCTTATAAAATTGGGTTTGGTAAACGGTAAGGAGAATCATGAAAATCTTTGGGAGACATAGACAGGTAAGCAGAATGGGCAGACAGGGTGCAGATGCAGTTTAATGTGGAGAAGTGAGAGGATATTCATTCCTCGTTTTTCTTCCCAAAATGCGAGTGTACACTGAAGGGTGTGGGTGATCAGAGAAATCTCGGGGTTCAAATACATAATTCTTTTAACATGCGAGTGGAGGGAAAAACATCCATTAAAAAGACAACAGTTAGGATTTATAAGATTTTGGAAGTAATGATTGTGAGTCATTTATGTTAGATTTGATATTTGATACTCAAAGACTAGAGGGAGCCATATACAAAGTATACATGTTTTATTACATGGTTATAAAAGAATCTACAATACAACAAATAAATAGTTGAAAAGATGATACTTATAGAATAGTAAAATACAAAAGACACAACTTGCCACGAAGTTTTCAAGGTGATCAGATTCAAAATAGCCTTGTGGTAACACGTGGGCATGTCCAGTCTCGATCCAAATAACGTTCTAACTAAACTAGGCTTTACGTCTTCCTTAAATACTTTAAATCACTCATTATAGTTTGAGAACTTGAGCCGGCTTTTGTGCCTGTATCTCAGTGTTTCCCCAAGCGGCCACCTAACCAATCCCACACTAGTATTAAAACACTCTACCTAAATGCACGCAGCATTCGAAATAAAGTAAATGAGTTGACGGCACAAATCATTACAAATGGGTATGATTTGGTGGCCATCACAGAAACGTGGTTGCAGGGTGGCCAAGACTGGGAATTAAACATACAGGGGTATCTGACGATTCATAAAGATAGACAAGAAGGGAAAGGAGGTGGGGTAGCTCTGTTAATAAAGGATAATATCAGGGCAGTTGTGAGAGACGATATTGGCTCTAATGAACAAAATGTTGAATCATTGTGGGTGGAGATTAGAGATAGTAAGGGGAAAAAGTCACTGGTGGGTGTAGTTTATAGGCCCCCAAATAATAACTTCACGGTGGGGCGGGCAATAATCAAGGAAATAATGGAGGCATGTGAAAAAGGAACGGCAGTAATCATGGGGGATTTTAACCTACATATCAATTGGTCAAATCAAATCGCACGGGGTAGCCTGGAGGAGGAAGTCATAGAATGCATACGGGATTGTTTCTTAGAACAGTATGTTACAGGACCTACAAGGGAGCAAGCTATCTTAGATCTGGTCCTCTGTAATGAGACAGGAATAATAAACGATCTCTTAGTAGAAGATCCTCTCGGATTGAGTGATAACAGTATGGTTGAATTTGTAATATAGATTGAGGGTGAGGAAGTAGTGTCTCAAACGAGCATACTATGCTAAAACAAAGGGGACTACAGTGGGATGAGAGCAGAGTTGGCTAAAGTAGACTGGAAACACAGACTAAACGGTGGCACAATTGAGGAACAGTGGAGGACTTTTAAGGAGCTCTTTCATAGTGCTCAACAAAAATATATTCCAATGAAAAAGAAGGGCGGTATGAGAAGGGATAACCAGCCGTGGCTAACCAGGGAAATTAAGGAGAGTATCAAATTAAAAACCAATGCGTATAAGGTGGCCAAGGTTAGTGGGAAAATAGAAGATTGGGAACATTTTAAACGACAGCAAAGAATGACTAAGAAAGCAATAAAGAAAGGAAAGATAGATTACGAAGGTAAACTTGCGCAAAACATAAAAATGGATAGTAAAAGCTTTTACAAATATATAAAATGGAAAAGAGTGACTAAAGTAAATGTTGGTCCCTTAGAAGATGAGAAGGGGGATTTAATAATGGGAAATGTGGAAATGGCTGAGACCTTAAACAATTATTTTGCTTCGGTCTTCACAGTGGAAGACACAAAAACCATGCCAAAAATTGCTGGTCACAGGAATGTGGGAAGGGAGGACCTTGAGACAATCACTATCACTAAGGGGGTAGTGCTGGACAGGCTAATGGGACTCAAGGTAGACAAGTCCCCTGGTCCTGATGAAATGCATCCCAGGGTATTAAAAGAGATGGCGGAAGTTATAGCAGATGCATTCGTTGTAATGTATCAAAATTCTCTGGACTCTGGGGAGGTACCAGCGGATTGGAAAGCAGCTAATGTAATGCCTCTGTTTAAAAAAGGGGGCAGACAAAAGGCAGGTAACTATAGGCCGGTTAGTTTAACATCTGTAGTGGGGAAAATGCTTGAAACTATCATTAAGGAAGAAATAGCGGGACATCTAGATAGAAATAGTGCAATCAAGCAGACGCAGCATGGATTCATGAAGGGGAAATCATGTTTAACTAATTTACTGGAATTCTTTGATATAACGAGCATGGTGGTAGAGGTGTACCGATGGATGTGGTGTATTTAGATTTTCAAAAGGCATTCGATAAGGTGCCACACAAAAGGTTACTGCAGAAGATAAAGGTACGCGGGGTCAGTGGAAATGTATTAGCATGGATAGAGAATTGGCTGGCTAACAGAAAGCAGAGAGTCGGGATAAATGGGTCCTTTTCGGGTTGGAAATCGGTGGTTAGTGGTGTGCCACAGGGATCGGTGCTGGAACCACAACTGTTTACAATATACATAGATGACCTGGAAGAGAGGACAGAGTGTAGTGTAACAAAATTTGCAGATGAGACAAAGATTAGTGGGAAAGCGGGTTGTGTAGAGGACAGAGAGGCTGCAGAGAGATTTAGATAGGCTAAGCGAATGGGCTAAGGTTTGGCAGATGGAATACAATGTCGGAAAGTGTGAGGTCATCCACCTTGGGGAAAAAAAACAAAAAAAGGGAATACTATTTGAATGGGGAGAAATGACAACATGCTGCGGTACAGAGGGACCTGGGGGTTCTTGTGCATGAATCCCAAAAAGTTAGTTTGCAGGTGCAGCAGGTAATCAGGAAGGCGAATGGAATGTTGGCCTTCATTGCGAGAGGGATGGAATACAAAAGCAGGGAGGTCCTTCTGCAACTGTATAGGGTATTCGCACCTGGAGTACTGCGTGCAGTTTTGGTCGCCTTACTTAAGGAAGGATATACTGGCTTTGGAGGGGGTAGAGAGACGATTCACTAGGTTGATTCCGGAGATGGGGGGGGTTATCTTATGATGATAGATTGAGTAGACTGGGTCTTTACTCGTTGGAGTTCAGAAGGATGAGGGGTGATCTTATAGAAACATTTAAAATAATGAAAGGGATAGACAAGATAGAGGCAGAGAGGTTGTTTCCACTGGTCGGGGAGACTAGAACTAGGGGGCACAGTCTCAAAATACGGGGGAGCCAATTTAAAACCGAGTTGAGAAGGAATTTCTTCTCCCAGAAGGTTGTGAATCTGTGGAATTCTCTGCCCAAGGAAGCAGTTGAGGCTAGCTCATTGAACGTATTCAAATCACAGATAGACAGATTTTTAACCAATAAGGGAATTAAGGGTTATGGGGAGCGGGCGGGTAAATGGAGCCGAGTCCACGGCCAGATCAGCCATGATCTTGTTGAATGGCGGAGCAGGCTCGAGGGGCTAGACGGCCTACTCCTGTTCCTAATTCTTATGTTCACACATCCCAAGACAGATAGTCAACTATGCTATGATCCCACAGCGTGGCGGCCACGACCTGCGAGAGACCATCAGTGGCAGGTCGGGGCCATAAAAGGAGCAGCGAGCAACAGCCATGGGCAACGTGGCGGCCCCCACCTGCGAGAGACCATCAGTGGCAGGTCGGGACCATAAAAGAGCGGTGAGCAGCGGCCATGGGTAGCGTGGCTGCATTCCATTGCAAGGTACAGCGCGAGCTGGTGCAGGAGGGCGACGGCAGCGAAGAGGGCAACTGGATTGGACTTCATCAAGGTCCAGGTCACTGATTGGAGCGTGGGCAGGTACAGCAGGAGCGACGTGATCGGGGCCCAGGAGAGGCGTGAGTTCAGGGCCAGAAGAGGTGAGGGCCCAGGGGCAGCACTGGCCAGCCCACTCTGCGTTTGTGTGTGCACTAGGTCTGTGCAGCAGAGCAGGTCTCCAGTCGTCTTGGTTAATCCTTGCCACTGGACCACGGCCTAGCTCTGTCAAGCCCGTGTGGTGTGCAACGGCCACCACACGTTAAAAAAATCCACGCACAGGCATCTTCCACTCTTCAACATGTAGTTCAGGACCTGGTATATTAGGTCCTTCATTGAAACACCTATGACATCCTCGTTTCGAGGGACTGCCTATGATGATGATGGGATCCCACAAAAGATAAGCATGGTCAACAAAATATCTTCTGACATAAGTGTACAAGGACAGTTACACAAACTGCTGACTGTAACAATGTTGAATCTAAAAGATGTATTCTACTGAAAAGCCTGCAAAGCTAACTTTTCTCACGATGACCAATTTATACAAAACACTGGTTAAGTCAGTTAGAGGACTGTGTGCAGTTTTTGGTGTCCCATTGTAGAAACGACATCAAACCAGAGAGAGTGTACAGTGTAGATTGATCAGGATGATGCCAGGGTTGGAAAACTAGTTATGAGGAGGGACTCATAGAAACATAGAAAATAGGTGCAGGAGTAGGCCATTCGGCCTTTCGAGCCTGCACCACCATTCAATAAGATCATGGCTGATCATTCCCTCAGTATCCCATTCCTGCTTTCTCTCCATACCCCTTGATCCCTTTAGCCGTAAGGGCCATATCTAACTCCCTCTTGAATATATCCAATGAACTGGCATCAACAACTCTCTACGATAGGGAATTCCACAGGTTAACAACTCTCTAAGTTAAGGCGAATACATAGATGCATTTAATGGGAAGCTACAGAAGCACACACGAGGAAGAAAGGAATAGGTTTATGCTGATAGATGAAAAGGGGTGGGAGGAGGCTCATGTGGACCATAAACACCGACACTGACCAGTTAGGTTGAATAGCCTGTTTCTGTGCTGTAGACTGTATGTGACTGCAGATACATTCCATGAATTCTATCCCATTCCATAGAGCAGAGAAGGCCACAAGGAGATTTAAGCGAGGTTTTTATAATTATGGCGGGTTTTATTGGAGTGAATAGGGAAAGACAATTTCCTCTGGTTGGGAAGTCAGTGATGAGGGGTCACCAATTAAACATTTTCACAGAGTGAGGAGAGAGGTAAAGGAAAAATTATTCAGAGAGGATTGTTGGACCATGGAATGGTTGGGGCAGAGATCATTGCATATTTAAATGGAAAGTGGCTAAATATTTGAAGGACAGGAGGATACAGAGTTATGGGGAGAGAACAGGGCAGAGTGATTCATTTTGGATTGTTCCAGCAAAGAGCCAGTCTGGACACGATGTGCCAAATGGTCTGTAAACTTCTGTGGTCCAAGGATAGATGATATTTATACAGCCCACAGGCTGTAGACAAACAGTTTACACCACAGACTCACCATCTACCACTTTACAGCTGAAACTACCCAGTGAAAACAGATCAGCCAGCAGCTGCGTGTGTCAGTCCAGGAGGTTTGAGCCTGGAAAGTTTATTAAAATGCAGCTGGTCACTTTCTATAACCAGACACTGGGGAAACATGAGTCAGTCAGCTGTCACAGGGAACAGGAAACCTTGACTGGTTTCATCACTTCAAAGACAGGACACCAATAAATTAATTCCACTAGGCTGTCAGAAGCAGAAGCTACGGCACAAAGTGCACAGTGAGAGGCTGTGATTAGATTACCATTGTGATTCCTATCTAGGTATAGTATAGCATTAAGCAGTTCCTTGTATCAAGGATGACCCACTTCCACACCATAAAGGGATGAGTTCACAGGTGTTTCAATGAAGGACCTGACATTCTAGGTCCCGAACTACATATTGAAGAGTAGAAGATGCCTGTGCATGGATTCTTTTAACCTGGGGTGGCGGTTGTACACCAGCCACCACACGGGCTTGATAGAGCTAGGTCGTGATCCAGTGGCAAGGGTTAACCAAGACGACTGGAGACCGGTTCTGCTGCATGGACCGAGTGCGCACGCATGCTTCTACTATCCATAGATCGCAGTGTGGGGTGGCTCGCGCCCATCCTGGGCCCCGGGCCCGTGCCTCTCCTGGGCCCAGCGCCCCTCCCGGGCCCAGCGGGCCAAGCGCCCCTCCCGGGCCCAGCGCCCCTCCCGGGCCCGCGCCTCTCCTCCCCCGATCAAAAATGTAGTCGTCAGTAACAGGACATCAATTAGTCTCCTCTTATCTTAGAGGCATCAAATATCGACACACTTATTTGAAATATCAAAATATTAAACTTCAACCTAGTTGAAGGGTTATCAGCAGAAACAAATGCCAACTAACAATGAACAAGATTCAGTAAGGCTGTGAATAACAGCAGAATCCAACCCCTGCAGTCACTTGTGAACTCACTGGTATGTCAGCAGGGCGGATGACTGAGGGAATCCCTTCCCACACACTGAGCAGATGAACGGGACCTATCTAGGTATCATCTCACTCATTGAACAAATCCTTCCTGGGCCCGACACTCTCCAGTTAGCTTCACTGGCTGAATTAGCACCACAGTAACTAATCACCTGCTATATTTGATTGGATGATTGATAGTTATTGGTTCATGAATACCTGCCTCAGGTATCGACTCAAGCACACACATTAATAATTAGGTTACAAAGCAACATACTGCAGATGCTGTCAATCTGAAAGAAAAACAGAAAATGTTGGAAGTACTCAGCAGGTCAGGTAGTATCTGTGAGAGAGAAAGAGTTAACGTTTCAGGTCTTTGACCAGAGATGAATTCAGAAGGATGTGGGGTTGGGGTGGTGAGGAATAACAGGAAGTGGTTGGAGAGGAACTACTCGACTACTATATCCTCTTCCAAAGCACCTGTCTACTCCCGACAATGGGATCCCTCATTACTACCACATCTCTGTGCTTCCCCCTTCCCTGGCAGCCATGGGGCTGTTCTTTGCTGCGGTTTCCCTCCTACAAGTTGACTTTGTCACAGCTGTTCAGTACTGAATGACTGTCGGTTCAATACTCTCAGAATCATTGTCCTGCCTCCAATCTACTCTCCCCACCCTCACTAATTTATTGTGTCTGCAGGATGACTGCCTCCTGAATGTGACGGAGTGGCACTGGCTGGTCCACAAGCTCAAACTTTGATACCTTAAGCCCCTCCCACACACCAAACCCCACATCCCACACACCAGACAGACCCTCCCATCGCGAGCAGCGCCGCCAAATACCTGGCGGCCTCTCCCACACACCAGGCATCCCATTCCGCACACCAGGCAGGTATTGTACCACACATCACAGGCTTCAACTATCTGTCTCCCTGTACTAAACTAAACAGTTTTCTTTTGAAAGCAAATAAAAAAGGATGCAGTTATTTGCACTGTGTTTTGGCTGATTGGCTCTCCATGGAGGATAAGCCACACCCAGAAGTTTCTCTGGAATGTGTAATTGGAATGGCCCAGCCCAAGTTCTGAGTGACTTTGCAAAGTGTAATTCGAGCCATTCTGACTTCAGAGCAGCCAGAGAGGATAGAGCTCCTCCCAAATCCCTGACCCCAACCCAAGTGCATTTAAAACTGAGATGGAGGAATTTCTTCTCTCAGAGGGTTGTAAATCTGTGGAATTTGCTGCCTCAGAGAGCTGTGGAAGCTGGGACATTGAATAAATTTAAGACAGAGATAGACAGTTTCTTAACTGATAAGGGATTATGGGGAGTGGGCAAGAAAGCGGACCCGAGTCCATGATCGGATCAGCCATGATCGTATTAAATGGTGGACCAGGCTCGAGGGGCCGTATGGCCTACTGCTGCTCCTATTTCTTATGTTCATGCCCACCCGACAGCCCAAGTTCCCAACCTTAGCCCCCAGTCACACACTCTTCCCTCCCCAGTCACTCTCTCTCCCCCTTCTCCCCCCAGTCACTCTCTCTCACCCAGTCACTCTCGCCGCCCCTCCCCCACAGTCACTCTCCTTCTCCCCCCTCCCCCCCCAGTCACACTCTCTCCCCCCTCGCTCCAGTCACACTCTCTCCCCCCTCCCTCTAGGTCACTCTCTTCCCCCCTCCCTCCAGTCACCCTCCTTCTCCCCCTGCCCCCAGTCACTCTCCTTCTCCCCCTGCCCCCATTCACTCTCTCCACCCCCCTCCCCCCAGTCACTCTCTCCCCCTCCCTCTCCCCCAGTCACTCTCTCTCTCTCCCCTCCCCGCCTCCCCCCAGTCACACTCTCTCCCCTCCCCCTCCCCCCAGTCACTCTCTCCCTCCCCCTCCCCCCAGTCACTCTCTCCCTCTCCCTCCCCCAGTCACTCTCCTTCTCCCCTCCCCCCAGTCACTCTCCTTCTCCCCTCCCCCCAGTCACTCTCCTTCTCCCCTCCCCCCAGTCACTCTCCTCCTCCCCTCCCCCCAGTCACTCTCCTTCTCCCCTCCCCCCAGTCACTCTCCTTCTCCCCTCCCCCCAGTCACTCTCCTTCTCCCCTCCCCCCAGTCACTCTCCTTCTCCCCTCCCCCCAGTCACTCTCTCCCCCCAGTCACTCTCTCACTCTCCCTCCAGTCAGTCACACTCTCTCCCCTCCCCGCCTCCCCCCAGTCACACTCTCTCCCGCCTCGCCCCGGTCACGCTCTCTCCCGCCTCGCCCCGGTCACGCTCTCTCCCGCCTCGCCCCGGTCACGCTCTCTCCCGCCTCGCCCCGGTCACGCTCTCTCCCGCCTCGCCCCGGTCACGCTCTCTCCCGCCTCGCCCCGGTCACGCTCTCTCCCGCCTCGCCCCGGTCACGCTCTCTCCCGCCTCGCCCCGGTCACGCTCTCTCCCGCCTCGCCCCGGTCACGCTCTCTCCCGCCTCGCCCCGGTCGCTCTCTAACCCCTCGCCCCGGTCACACTCTCTCCCCTCCCCGCCTCGCCCCGGTCACGCTCTCTCCCTCTCCCCGGTCACTCTCTCCCCCTCCCTCTCTCTCCCACCTCCCTCCAGGCAGTCACTCACTCTCACTCTCCCTCTCCCTCTCGTCAGTCGCTCTCTCTCACTCTCCCTCCAGTCAGTCACACACTCTCCCCAGTCACTCTCTCTCCCCCCTCCCCCCCAGTCACTCTCTCTCTCCCCTCCCCCCAGTCACTCTCTCTCCCACCTCCCCTCAGTCACTCTTCCCCCCTCCCCCCGTCACACTCTCTCCCCGCCTCCCCCCAGTCACATTCCCTCCCCCAGTCATCTCTAACCCCTCCCCAGTCATCTCTAACCCCTCCCCCAAGTCACTCTCTATCTCCTCCCCCAAGTCACTCTCTCTCTCCCTCCCTCTCCCCCAGTCACTCTCTCTCCCCCCAGTCACACACTCTTCCCCCCCCTCCTCAGTCACACACTCTTTCCCCCCCCCTCCCCAGTCACTCTCTCCCCCTCCCCCAGTCACTCTCTCTCTCTCCCTCTCACCCAGTCACTCTCTCTCTCTCTCCCTCTCCCCCAGTCACTCTCTCTCTCCCTCTCCCTCAGTCACTCTCTCTCCCTCTCCCCCAGTCACTCTCCCCCAGTCACTCTCTCTCTCCCTCTCCCCCAGTCACACTCTCTCTCCCTCTCCCCCAGTCACTCTCTCTCCCACCTCCCTCCAGGCAGTCACTCACTCTCCCTCCAGTCAGTCACACACTCTCCCCAGTCACTCTCTCTACCCCCTCCCCCAAGTCACTCTCTACCCCCTACCCCAGTCACCCCATGTCACTCTCTCCCCCCCCCCATCACTCTCACTCCCCCCCCCTCGCTCTCTCTCTCTCCCCCCAGTCACCCTCTCTCTCCCTGCCCCACAGTCACTTTCTCTCCCCACCTCTCCACAGTCACTCTCTCTCCCCCCTCCCCACAGTCACTCTCTCTCCCACCCAGTCACTTCCCTCTCCGCCCCAGTCACTCTCTCCCACCCCTCCCCCCAGTCACTCTCCCCCCCCGTCCCCCAGTCTCTCTCTCCCCCTCCTCCAGTCACTCTCTCTCCCCCCAGTCACACTCCCTCTCTCTCTCTCTCTAAACTAACTCCAGGCAGTCGCTCTCTCTCCCTCCAGTCAGTCACACTCTCTCCCCAGTCACACTCTCTTCCCCCCTCCCCCCGTCACACTTCTCCCCCCCTCCCCCGTCACACTCTCTTTCCCCCCTCCCCCCGTCACACTCTCTTCCCCCCTCCCCCCCGTCACTCTCTCTTCCCCCCTCCCCCCCGTCACTCTCTCTTCCCCCTCCCCCCCGTCACTCTCTCTTCCCCCCTCCCCCGTCACTCTCTCTTCCCCCCTCCCCCCGGTCACTCTCTCTTCCCCCTCCCCCCGTCACTCTCTCTTCCCCCCTCCCCCCCGTCACTCTCTCTTCCCCCCTCCCCCCCGTCACTCTCTCTTCCCCCCTCCCCCCGTCACTCTCTCTTCCCCCCTCCCCCCGTCACTCTCTTACCCCCTCCCCCCCGTCCTCTCTCTTCCCCCTCCCCCCCGTCACTCTCTCTTCCCCCCTCCCCCCCCGGCACTCTCTCTTCCCCCCTCCCCCCCGTCACTCTCTCTTCCCCCCTCCCCCCGTCACTCTCTCTTCCCCCCTCCCCCCGTCACTCTCTCTCCCCCCTCCCCCCCGTCACTCACACTCCTCCCCTCCCCCCCGTCACTCACACTCCTCCCCTCCCCCGTCACTCACACTCCTCCCCTCCCTCCCGTCACTCACACTCCTCCCCTCCTCCCCCGTCACTCACACTCCTCCCCTCCCCCCGTCACTCACATCCTCCCCTCCTCCCCCGTCACTCACACTCCTCCCTCCTCCCCCACTCACACTCCTCCCCTCCTCCCCCCACTCACACTCCTCCCCTCCTCCCCCCACTCACACTCCTCCCTCCTCCCCCCACTCACACTCCTCCCCTCCTCCCCCCACTCACACTCCTCCCTCCTCCCCCCACTCACACTCCTCCCCTCCTCCCCCCACTCACACTCCTCCCCTCCTCCCCCCACTCACACTCCTCCCCTCCTCCCCCCACTCACACTCCTCCCCTCCTCCCCCCACTCACACTCCTCCCCTCCTCCCCCACTCACACTCCTCCCCTCCTCCCCCCACTCACACTCCTCCCCTCCTCCCCCCACTCACTCTCCTCCCCTCCTCCCCCCACTCACACTCCTCCCCTCCTCCCCCCACTCACACTCCTCCCCTCCTCCCCCCACTCACTCTCCTCCCCTCCTCCCCCCACTCACACTCCTCCCCTCCTCCCCCCACTCACCCTCCTCCCCTCCTCCCCCCCTCTCACACTCCTCCCCTCCTCCCCCACTCACACTCCTCCCCTCCTCCCCCCACTCACACTCCTCCCCTCCTCCCCCCACCACACACTCCCCCCCTCCTCCCCCCACTCACACTCCTCCCCTCCTCCCCCCACTCACACTCCCCCCTCCTCCCCCCACTCACACTCCTCCCCTCCTCCCCCACTCACACTCCTCCCCTCCTCCCCCCACTCACACTCCTCCCCTCCTCCCCCCACTCACACTCCTCCCCTCCTCCCCCCCACTCACACTCCTCCCCTCCTCCCCCCACTCACACTCCTCCCTCCTCCCCCCACTCACACTCCTCCCCTCCTCCCCCCACTCCACACTCCTCCCTCCTCCCCCCACACTCCTCCCCTCCTCCCCCCACTCACACTCCTCCCCTCCTCCCCCCACTCACACTCCTCCCCTCCTCCCCCCACTCACACTCCTCCCCCTCCTCCCCCCACTCACACTCCTCCCCTCCTCCCCCCACTCACACTCCTCCCCTCCTCCCCCCACTCACACTCCTCCCCTCCTCCCCCCACTCACACTCCTCCCCTCCTCCCCCCACTCACACTCCTCCCCTCCTCCCCCCACTCACACTCCTCCCCTCCTCCCCCCACTCACACTCCTCCCCTCCTCCCCCCACTCACACTCCTCCCCTCCTCCCCCCACTCACACTCCTCCCCTCCTCCCCCCACTCACACTCCTCCCCCCCTCCTCCCCCCCACTCACCCTCCTCCCCTCACTCACCCTCCTCCCCTCACTCACCCTCCTCCCCTCACTCACCCTCCTCCCCTCACTCACCCTCCTCCCCTCACTCACCCTCCTCCCCCCCTCCCCCCTCCCCCCACTCACCCTCCTCCCCCCTCCCCCCACTCCCCCCACTCACCCTCCTCCCCCCCTCCCCCCACTCACCCCCCTCCCCCCACTCACCCCTCCCCCCCTCCCCCCACTCACCCTCCTCCCCCCACTCACCCCCTCCCCCCACTCACCCTCCTCCCCCCACTCACCCTCCTCCCCCCACTCACCCTCTCCCCCCACTCACCCTCCTCCCCCCACTCACCCTCCTCCCCCCACTCACCCTCCTCCCCCCACTCACCCTCCTCCCCCCACTCACCCTCCTCCCCCCACTCACCCTCCTCCCCCCACTCACCCCTCCTCCCCCCACTCACCCTCCTCCCCCCACTCACCCTCCTCCCCCCACTCACCCTCCTCCCCCCACTCACCCTCCTCTCCCTCCCCTCCTCCCCCCACTCACCCTCTCCCCCCCCACTCACGCTCCTCCCCCCCACTCACGCTCCTCCCCCCCACTCACGCTCCTCCCCCCCACTCACGCTCCTCCCCCCCACTCACGCTCCTCCCCCCCACTCACGCTCCTCCCCCCCACTCACGCTCCTCCCCCCCCACTCACGCTCCTCCCCCCCACTCACGCTCCTCCCCCCCACTCACGCTCCTCCCCCCCCACTCACGCTCCTCCCCCCCCACTCACGCTCCTCCCCCCCACTCACGCTCCTCCCCCCCCACTCACGCTCCTCCCCCCCCACTCACGCTCCTCCCCCCCCACTCACGCTCCTCCCCCCCCACTCACGCTCCTCCCCCCCCACTCACGCTCCTCCCCCCCCACTCACGCTCCTCCCCCCCCACTCACGCTCCTCCCCCCCCACTCACGCTCCTCCCCCCCCACTCACGCTCCTCCCCCCCCACTCACGCTCCTCCCCCCCACTCACGCTCCTCCCCCCCCACTCACGCTCCTCCCCCCCCACTCACGCTCCTCCCCCCCACTCACGCTCCTCCCCCCCCACTCACGCTCCTCCCCCCCCACTCACGCTCCTCCCCCCCCACTCACGCTCCTCCCCCCCCACTCACGCTCCTCCCCCCCCACTCACGCTCCTCCCCCCCACTCACGCTCCTCCCCCCCCACTCACGCTCCTCCCCCCCACTCACGCTCCTCCCCCCCCACTCACGCTCCTCCCCCCCCACTCACGCTCCTCCCCCCCCCACTCACGCTCCTCCCCCCCACTCACGCTCCTCCCCCCCCACTCACGCTCCTCCCCCCCCACTCACGCTCCTCCCCCCCCCACTCACGCTCCTCCCCCCCCACTCACGCTCCTCCCCCCCCCCACTCACGCTCCTCCCCCCCCCACTCACGCTCCTCCCCCCCCCACTCACGCTCCTCCCCCCCCCACTCACGCTCCTCCCCCCCCACTCACGCTCCTCCCCCCCACTCACGCTCCTCCCCCCCCCACTCACGCTCCTCCCCCCCCCACTCACGCTCCTCCCCCCCCACTCACGCTTCCCCTCCTCCCTCCCCCCCACTCACGCTCCTCCCCCCCCACTCACGCTCCTCCCCCCCCACTCACGCTCCTCCCCCCCCACTCACGCTCCTCCCCCCCCCACTCACGCTCCTCCCCCCCCACTCACGCTCCTCCCCCCCCACTCACGCTCCTCCCCCCCCACTCACGCTCCTCCCCCCCCACTCACGCTCCTCCCCCCCCACTCACGCTCCTCCCCCCCCACTCACGCTCCTCCCCCCCCACTCACGCTCCTCCCCCCCACTCACGCTCCTCCCCCCCCACTCACGCTCCTCCCCCCCCCACTCACGCTCCTCCCCCCCACTCACGCTCCTCCCCCCCCACTCACGCTCCTCCCCCCCCACTCACGCTCCTCCCCCCCCACTCACGCTCCTCCCCCCCCACTCACGCTCCTCCCCCCCCACTCACGCTCCTCCCCCCCCACTCACGCTCCTCCCCCCCACTCACGCTCCTCCCCCCCACTCACGCTCCTCCCCCCCCACTCACGCTCCTCCCCCCCACTCACGCTCCTCCCCCCCACTCACGCTCCTCCCCCCCACTCACGCTCCTCCCCCCCCACTCACGCTCCTCCCCCCCCACTCACGCTCCTCCCCCCCACTCATACTCACGCTCCTCCCCCCCACTCACTCACGCTCCTCCCCCCCACTCACTCACGCTCCTCCCCCCACTCACTCTCACGCTCCTCCCCCCCACTCACTCCTCCCCCCCTCACGCTCCTCCCCCCCACTCACTCTCACGCTCCTCCCCCCCACTCACTCTCACGCTCCTCCCCCCCACTCACTCCACGCTCCTCCCCCCCACTCACTCACGCTCCTCCCCCCCACTCACTCTCACGCTCCTCCCCCCCACTCACTCTCACGCTCCTCCCCCCCACTCACTCACGCTCCTCCCCCCCACTCACTCACGCTCCTCCCCCCCACTCACTCTCACGCTCCTCCCCCCCACTCACTCTCCACGCTCCTCCCCCCCACTCACTCTCACGCTCCTCCCCCCCACTCACTCTCACGCTCCTCCCCCCCACTCACTCTCACGCTCCTCCCCCCCACTCACTCTCACGCTCCTCCCCCCCACTCACTCTCACGCTCCTCCCCCCACTCACTCTCACGCTCCTCCCCCCCACTCACTCTCACGCTCCTCCCCCCCACTTCACTCACGCTCCTCCCCCCCACTCACTCTCACGCTCCTCCCCCCCACTCACTCTCACGCTCCTCCCCCCCACTCACTCTCACGCTCCTCCCCCCACTCACTCTCACGCTCCTCCCCCCCACTCACTCTCACGCTCCTCCCCCCACTCACTCACGCTCCTCCCCCCACTCACTCACGCTCCTCCCCCCACTCACTCACGCTCCTCCCCCCCACTCACTCTCACGCTCCTCCCCCCCACTCACTCTCACGCTCCTCCCCCCCACTCACTCTCACGCTCCTCCCCCCACTCACTCTCACGCTCCTCCCCCCACTCACTCTCACGCTCCTCCCCCCACTCACTCTCACGCTCCTCCCCCCACTCACTCTCACGCTCCTCCCCCCACTCACTCTCACGCTCCTCCCCCCCACTCACTCTCACGCTCCTCCCCCCACTCACTCTCACGCTCCTCCCCCCACTCACTCTCACGCTCCTCCCCCCACTCACTCTCACGCTCCTCCCCCCACTCACTCTCACGCTCCTCCCCCCACTCACTCTCACGCTCCTCCCCCCACTCACTCTCACGCTCCTCCCCCCACTCACTCTCACGCTCCTCCCCCCACTCACTCTCACGCTCCTCCCCCCACTCACTCTCACGCTCCTCCCCCACTCACTCTCACGCTCCTCCCCCCACTCACTCTCACGCTCCTCCCCCCACTCACTCTCACGCTCCTCCCCCCACTCACTCTCACGCTCCTCCCCCCACTCACTCTCACGCTCCTCCCCCCACTCACTCTCACGCTCCTCCCCCCACTCACTCTCACGCTCCTCCCCCCACTCACTCTCACGCTCCTCCCCCCACTCACTCTCACGCTCCTCCCCCCACTCACTCTCACGCTCCTCCCCCCACTCACTCTCACGCTCCTCCCCCCACTCACTCTCACGCTCCTCCCCCCACTCACTCTCACGCTCCTCCCCCCACTCACTCTCACGCTCCTCCCCCCACTCACTCTCACGCTCCTCCCCCCACTCACTCTCACGCTCCTCCCCCCACTCACTCTCACGCTCCTCCCCCCACTCACTCTCACGCTCCTCCCCCCACTCACTCTCACGCTCCTCCCCCCACTCACTCTCACGCTCCTCCCCCACTCACTCTCACGCTCCTCCCCCCACTCACTCTCACGCTCCTCCCCCCACTCACTCTCACGCTCCTCCCCCCACTCACTCTCACGCTCCTCCCCCACTCACTCTCACGCTCCTCCCCCCACTCACTCTCACGCTCCTCCCCCCACTCACTCTCACGCTCCTCCCCCCACTCACTCTCACGCTCCTCCCCCCACTCACTCTCACGCTCCTCCCCCCACTCACTCTCACGCTCCTCCCCCCACTCACTCTCACGCTCCTCCCCCCACTCACTCTCACGCTCCTCCCCCCACTCACTCTCACGCTCCTCCCCCCACTCACTCTCACGCTCCTCCCCCCCACTCCCACTCTCACGCTCCTCCCCTTCTCCCCCCCCCCCCCGCCCGAGTCACTCTCCCCGCCCCAGACATTCTCTCCCCCCTCCGTCACGCACTCTCTCCCCCTCCCCCCCTAGTCACTCTCTTCCCCCCCTCCCCCTAGTCACTCTCTTTCCCCCCTCCCCCTAGTCACTCTCTTCCCCCCTCCCCCCGTCACTCACTCTCCCTCCTCCCCCCAGTCACACACTCTCCCTCCTCCCCGTCACTCTTTCTTCCCCTCCTCCCCCCCAGTCACTCACTCTCCCCCAGTCACTTTCTCTCCCCCTCCCCCCAGTCACTTCCCTCCTCCCCCGTCACGTTCCCCCCTCCCCATCACTCTCTCTCCCTCTCCCCAGTCACCCTTTCTCCCTTCCCCCTAGTCATTCTCTCTTCCACCCCCCCTCCCCCGTCACTCTCTACCCCCTCCCCCCAGTCACACTCTCTCCCTCACCCCACTCACACTCTCTTCCACCCCCCCTCCCCCCAGTCACTCTCTTCCACCCCCCCTCCCCCCACTCACACTCTCTTCCACCCCTCCTCCCCCCAGTCACTCTCTTCCACCCCGCCTCCCCCCAGTCACTCTCTTCCACCCCCCCCTCACCCCATTCACACTCTCTTCCACCCCCCCTTCACCCCAGTCACTCTCTTCCACCCCCCCTCCCCCCAGTCACTCTCCCTCCCCCGTCACTCTCTAACCCCTCCCCCGTCACCCTCACTCTCCCCCCAGTCACTGTCTCTACCCACCCCCTCCCCTCCCTCCTCCCCTCCCTCCCCCCCCCCCACTCTCCCCCCTCCCCCCAAGTCAGTCTCTCTCTTCCCCCCCCCCCCCCCAAGTCAGTCTCTCCCTCCCACTATCTCCGATGCTTTCTCTCCCACTGAAGGCAGCAATAATGCAAAGGCTGGAAGCAAATCCAGCAGCAGAAAACATTTTAGCAAGGCCTCCATGCAGATTCATCGTGGGCCCTCACTTCCGGTTTCGGGTCCGAAGAGTCTGCGCGTGCGAAAGAGGCGTTGGGGGCCAAGTCCAGAGGGTGCAGAAATAAAAAAACTTCGCAGCTTAATGCCTCAAATATGATCTTAATTTACTACCTCAAGGTGGAGCTTCCTTTAAGACTGAACCATTACTGATGCTAAACTCCACACACTCCTGATCTTTTGCACGGCACTCATCTTTCATAGCTCAGGGTTAATCTCTCGCTAGTTGGCTAAAATTTATACTGTATTAACATGCACAAAAAGTCAGAACAATTAATTGCACCATTTATGAACCAATCAATCGCGTACTGGCACCTAATAAACAACTCCAAGTTATGAAAAGCTAAAATGAAGAAAATTAAAGTTAAAATAAAAAGTGAGAAGTTCAGTACTGATGCCCCAATCACGCCATTGGTGCTAGATTCTTTGTCCTGACGTTCCGCACCTTTCTACAGTCTGGAGCTCAGTACACCAAACCTTGTTGGAACTGGAATGTAAGTCACTGAATTTCCTGCAAATTGGGCTCCATTTTCTGCAGACAGCCTCTGAGGGGAGAGCCACCAGGGTAACTGACGTTGATGTGAATGAGATGACTGTACTGCCCAGGTACAAAGTGGCATTTCCAGAGCTGTGACAATATGTTGCACTCACAGTGCATTCAATCCGTTCAGAGTACTCCATCAGAAATTTAATTTTGTTCTGAATTTGCAATTTGGCGAGTTAATAGTTACTGGTATTATTTAATGACACAGACTGTATGTGCCAGTCCACCTGGTGACAGACTGCCCTCATG
The DNA here is from genome assembly GCF_044704955.1 of Pristiophorus japonicus. Classification (NCBI taxonomy): domain Eukaryota; kingdom Metazoa; phylum Chordata; class Chondrichthyes; family Pristiophoridae; genus Pristiophorus; species Pristiophorus japonicus. The sequence goes on along the minus strand of NC_091979.1, from coordinate 185,560,848 downwards.
TGGCTGTACTGCTCATTGCTACCCCATCCCAACACAGCTTACCTTCGTGTGGTGCTCCATATTACTGGAGCTGCTGAGGCTTTAGGGAAACACTTTTCATTTATATGGTACCTTTAATGTGGTAAAACATCCCAGTGCTTCACCATCATGTTATCAGACAAAAATAAACACCAAGCTACATAAGGAGACATGAGGACAGGTACCCAAAAGCTTAGTTTTAAGGAGTGTCTAAAAGATAGAGCGGTAGGGAGGGAATTCCAGAGCTTTGGGCCTAGGCAGCTGAAGGCATGTCCACCAATGTTAGGGGAATGGAAATTAGGCTGCACAAGAGGCCAGAATACAGAGATTTTGGAGGGCTGTAGGCAGTTATAGAGATAGGGAGGGGCAAGACCAGAGGAATTTCAACACAAGTGTTTACTTTTTTAATTTGAGCTGTTGCCGGACTGGGAGCCAATGTATGCCAGCAAGCACAGGGGTGATGGGAAATGGTGTGAAATAGGATTTGGGCAGCAGAGGTTGATTTCAAGTTTATGGGGGGATGGAGGATGAGAGGCAAGCCAGGAGAGCACTGGAGTAGTCAAGTCTGGAGGTAACAAAAGCATGGATGAGGGTTGCAGCAGCAGGTGAGCTGACGCATGGACAGAGAGGGGCAATATTACAGAGCTGGAAGTAAGCAGTCTTGGTGACGGAGAGAATATGGGGTCGGAGGCTCAGCTCAGGGCAAATAGGACGCACAGGTTGCGGCCTCAGACAGATGTTAGGGAGAGGAATGGAGTCGGTGGCTAGAGAATGGAATTCATGGCGGGGACCGAAAACAATGGCTTCGGTCTTCCCAATATTTAATTGACGGAAATAGCGTATCCAGGGCTGGATGTCGGAGAAGCAATCTGACAATTTACACAGTGGAGGGGTCGAGTGGAGTGGTAGTGCTGAGTGTCGTCAGCGTACATGTGAAACCTGACATTGTGTTATCGGATGATTTCGCCAAGGGGCAGTGTCGGGATACATTCTTGGGGGACGCCAGAGGTAACGATGCAGGAGCGGGAAGAGAAGCCGTTGCAGGTGATTCTCTGCCTACGATTAGATAGATAAGAATGGAACCAGGCGAGTGCAGTCCCACCAGTTGCATGACGTTGGAGGATGATGGTGTGGTCAACTGTGCCAAAGGCTGCAGTCAGCTTGAGGAGTGATAGTTTACTAGACACATAGAATGTCATTCATGCCTTCGATAAGGACTGGTTTAGTGCTGTGACAGGGATGGAAACCTGATCAGAGGGAGCTGTGGGAAAGATGGGCATGGATTTGGAAGGCGACAACATATTCAAATACTTCAGCGAAGAAATGGAATGTAAGAACATAAGAAATAGGAGTAGGAATAGGCCATTTGGCCCCTCGAGCCTGTTCCGCCATTTAATAAGATCATGGCTGATCTGATCTTGGCTCAGCTCCACTTTCCTGCCCACTTCCCATAACCCTTTATTCCCTTATTGTTCAAAAATCTGTCTAAACCTTAAATATATTTAATGACCCAGCCTCCACAGCTCTCTGGGGCAGAGAATTCCAGTTTTATGACCTTCGGAGAAGAAATTCCTCCTCATCTCAATTCTAAATCCGCGACCCCTTATTCTTAAACTATGCTCCCTAGTTCTAGATTCTCCAAGTGGAAACATCCTCTCTGCATCTACCTTGTCGAGCCCCCTCAGTATCTTATATGTTTCAATAAGATCATTCTTCTAAACTCCAATAGGCCCAACCTTTCTTCATAAGTCAATCCCTTCATCTCAAGAATCAACCTGGTGAAACTTCTCTGAACTGCCTCCAATGCAAGTATATCACTCCTTAAATAATGAGACCAAAACTGTATGCAGTACTCTAGGTGTAGTCTCACCAATACCCTGTACAGTTGTAGCATGAATTCCCTGCTTTTATACTCCATCCCCCTTGCAATAAAGGCCAACATTCAATTTGCCTTCATTACTTGCTGTACCTGTATACTATCTTTTTGTGTTTCATGCACAAGAACCCCCAGGTCCCTCTGTACTGCAGCACTTTGTAATATCTCTCCATTTAAATAATTTGCTTTTTTATTTTTCCTGCCAAAGTGGATAACATCACTTTTCCACATTATACTCCCATCTGCCAAATGTTTGCCCACTCACTTAGCCTGTCTATATCTTTTTGCAGATTCTTTGTGTCCTCCTCACAACTAGCTTTCCCACCCATCTTTGTATCAGCAAACTTGACGACATTACACTTGGTCCCTTCATTCAAGTAATTTAATATATATTGTAAATAGTTGAGGCCCCAGCACCAATCCTTGTGGCATCCCAAGAGTCACTGTTTGCCAACTGGAAAATGACCCATTTATACCGACCCTCCGTTTTCTGTTAATTAGCCAATCCTCCATCCATGCTTAATATATTATCCCCAACCCTGTGAGCTCTTATCTTGTGCAGTAATCTTTTATGTGGCACCTTATCGAATGCCTTCTGGAAATCCAAATACACCACATCCACTGGTTTCCCCCTTATCTACCCTGCTCATTACATCCTGAAAGAACTCCAGCAAATTTGTCAAACATGATTTCCCTTTCATAAAACCATGCTGTCTCTGCTTGATTGAATTATGCTTTTCCAAATGTCCTGCTACTGCTTCCTTAATAATGGACTCCAGCATTTTCCCAACAACAGATGTTAGGCTAACTGTTTTATAGATTCCGGCTTTCTCCCTCCTTTTGTAGGCGAGCAGCAGGGAGTCCGGGGACGTCGGAGGCCTACAAAAGGCCCAACACGTCGGAGAGACGGGAGTGCGAGCAGCAGGGAGTCCGGGGACGTCGGAGAGGCCTACCGATGCTGCTGCAGGGAGAGAAGGCAAAAAAGTAGAAAGAAATCAAAAGGTGACATCACAGCCAAGAGGGTAAGTGATTGGTAAGTAGTTTTTCTTTATCAGTAAGTAACCTTTTAGCATTGTTGTTGCCAAATTAAGTTTATCCAAGGGTTAATTCATGGCAGGAGAGCTCGGACACATGTTATGCTCCTCCTGCACTATGTGGGAAGTCAGGGACACTTCCAGTGTCCCTGAAGACTACGTGTGCGGGAAGTGCATCCGCCTGCAGCTCCTGATGGACCGCATTGCGGCACTGGAGCTGCGGGTGGATTCACTCTGGAGCATGCACGATGCTAAGAATGAAGTGAATAGCACATTTAGTGAGTTGGTCTTCCCGCAGGAAAAGGTAAGACAGCAAGATAGGGAATGGATGACCAACAGGAAGAGCAGTACAAGGAAGGTAGTGCAGGGTCCCCTGTGGTCATCCCCCTGCAAAACAGATACACCGCTTTGGGTACTGTTGAGGGGGATGACTCATCAGGGGAGGGCATAAGCAGCCAAGTTCATGGCACCGTGGGTGCCTCTGCTGCACAAGAGGGCAGGAAAAAAGAGTGGGAGAGCTATAGTGAAAGGGGATTCAATTGTAAGGGGAATAGATAGAGGTTTCTGCGGCCGCAATCGAGACTCCAGGATGGTATGTTGCCTCCCTGGTGCAAGGGTCAAGGATGTCTCGGAGCGGGTGCAGGGCATTCTGAAAAGGGAGGGTGAACAGCCAGTTGTTGTGGTGCATTTAGGTAAAAATGGGAAGAGATCCTACAACACGAATTTAGGGAGCTAGGAGCTAAATTAAAAAATAGGACCTCAAAAGTAGTAATCTCAGGATTGCTACCAGTGCCACGTGCTAGTCAGAGTAGGAATCGCAGGATAGCTCAGATGAATACATGGCTTGAGGAGTGGGATTCAAATTCCTGGGACATTGGAACTGGTTCTGGGGGAGGTAGGACCAGTACAAAGCGGACGGTCTGCACCTGGGCAGGACCAGAACCAATGTCCTAGGGGGAGTCTTTGCTAGTGCTGTTGGGGAGGAGTTAAACTAATATGGCAGGGGGATGGGAACCTATGCAGGGAGACAGAGGGAAACAAAAAGGAGACAAAAGCAAAAGACAGAAAGGAGATGAGTAAAAGTGGAGGGCAGAGAAACCCAAGGTAAAAAGCAAAAAGGGCCACATTGCAGCAAAATTCTAAAGGGGCAAAGTATGTTAGAAAGTCAATCCTGAAGGCTCTGTGCCTCAATGTGAGGAGTATTCGGAATAAGGTGGACGAATTAACTGCACAGATAGCAGTTAACAGGTATGATGTAATTGGCATCAGAGACATGGCTCCAGGGTGACCAAGACTGGGAACTCAACATCCAGGGGTATTCAACATTTAGGAAGGATAGACAGAAAGGAAGAGGAGGCGGGGTGGCATTGCTGGTTAAGGAGGAAATTAATGCAATAGTAAGAAAGGACATTAGCTTGGATGATGTGGAATCAGTATGGGTGGAGCTGCGGAATACCAAGGGGCAGAAAACGCTAGTGGGAGTGGTGTACAGACCACCAAACAGTAGTAGTAAGGTTGGATACAGCATCAAACAAGGAATAAGGGATGCGTGCAATAAAGGTACAGCAGTTATCATGGGTGACTTTAATCTACATATTGATTGAGCTAACCAAACTGGTAGCAATGCAGTGGAGGAGGATTTCCTGGAGTGTATTAGGGATGGTTTTCTAGACCAATATGTCGAGGAACCAACTAGGGAGCTGGCCATCCTCGACTGGGTGATGTATAATGAGAAAGGACTAATTAGCAATCTTGTTGTGTGAGATCCCTTGGGGAAGAGTGATCATAATATGGTAGGATTCTATATTAGGATGGAGAGTGACACAGTTAATTCAGAGACTAGGGTCCTGAACTTAAGGAAAGGTAACTTCGATGGTTTGAGGCGTGAATTGGCTAGAATAGACTGGCAAATGATTCTTAAAGGGTTGACGGTGGATAGGCAATGGCAAACATTTAAAGATCACAGGGATGAACTCCAGCAATTGTACATCCCTGTCTGGAGTAAAAATAAAACGGGGAAAGTGGCTCAGCCATGGCTAACAAGGGAAATTAAGGATAGTGTTAAATCCAAGGAAGAGGCATATAAAATTGGCCAGAAAAAAGCAGCAGAGCTGAGGACTGAGAGAAATTTAGAATTCAGCAGAGGAGGACAATAGAGTATGAGAAGAAGCTTGCCGGGAACATAAAAAACTGACTGCAAAAGCTTCTATAGATATGTGAAGAGAAAAAGATTAGTGAAGACAAACGTAGGTCCCTTGCAGTAAAAACTCTTACTATCTGTTTTTATATTTCTTGCTAGTTTACTCTCAGGTAGGTGGGCTTAGGAGCAATTGGCAAGGATGGAGGGAGCAAGGGTGGGATTTATGAGCAGGGACGTGATGACTGCAGTTTTCAATGGGAGGGGAAGACTATCTGTGGAGAGGGTTTACAATGAGCAATGAGGTGGTCAGCAGTTTAGTGGGCACAGGGTCAATCAAGGCTGTAGGAGGTGGGTCTGATATATTTCACACTCACTTGGCATTGTGATGGGGGATGGGGCGATGTGACAGGGGAGGGAGGAGGTGGTATGCCAAGTCCCAGTTTCAACAAACTACAGTTGTTGGTAGTGAGAAAAATACCTTTAATAGAAATTTTTACAAATCTTTGAAAGCAACAGCAGCAACATCAACAGTGTGAGGGACACAAACAAACAGGAGTTGGATTTTAAACTACAGAGAAAGAGCATTACACTGGCAGTACACCTAGATGAGCATCTCACCCGACTGATTGAAACAGACCACCCTGCTAAAAAGTACCTGTCTGCCGAGGAGGCAGTGACAGTGCTCAGACAACCCCCACCACCCTCTGAATAGAGGGTCTCACTCCAGGAACTTGCATACAAGCGGAAGGGTAACCTGGTTACCAGGCACTTGGGCTGGCATGCCAAGGGCCACGGGAGAAGGTCACCGGACTTGAAGGCTGCGTGGCATTTCCATTCTTATCATTCACATCAAACACAAGGCACTGATTGCGTTCGGGTAATTGGAGTCCGGGATTTCCTCGTTCCTAGAATTCTGCAGCCGGTCATCTAATCTGTAGAATCTACCCCTTCAATCTAGTTCTCCTTATTCTCCATTTCGAGGAAGTCGCTCAGTGTCGCCATGTCGACAGGAATGACGAGATACTCGACGCCATCAGTACCCTGGCAGATTAAAACAGCAACACATCCTTCAGGCAAAGACGCACTCTGGCAGGTCCAACTACAAACTTCAACTGTTCACCATGGTTGCAGAGGAGCCATGGTTAAGAGAAAGTGCTCTCATTTTCCCCCCAGTGATGAGCAAAGACATGCTCAACAGTACCCCGATCTTCAAGGAAGGCCCCTGGCCCCACCCACGGTGAGTTAGCTGTCCTAGGTAGAGCAACACTTGGGGTTATGATTGGCCACAGCCTCCCTAAATTGGGGGAGGGGTAAAATTAGGCAGAATCCTGCTCCGGCAGGATTACTGACCAGTACCCTCTGCTACTTCAGAGTTCAGAGATTAAATGCAAACAACATGAGTCCCAATTAGTGAGGGAGGGGGGAAATCTCAATTATATTAAAGGTCATCTTGTAGGAGTGTGTGAGATAGCCTGGACAGCCAGAGGGACTACCTTCACCCGACTCGGGGCTGTAGGCGGGAGGGACTGTACCTCACCTGGCTCAGACGTGTACGCAGGGGCAGGACTGTACCTCACCTGACTCGGGTGTGCAAGGGAGAGGGGGGGAACTATATCTCACCTTGCTCAGGCGTGTACATAGGGTGGACTATACCTCACCTTTTTATTCTTGATCAGTTTGTGATCTCTGAACTCGGTGAGCTGTGCCCGCAGAGTGAGGTTGCTGTTCACCAGGAAGGCCTCACGACATCGCTGATAGAAATCCTGAAAGGACAAGCCTGATGGAGAGAGAGTGAAGAGTGACATTAGCTGGATTCTGCTCCCAGGTACACACAGCCCCACGGCCAGGCACTCAACCCATCTTCCGAGAATCAATGACCGACTGACAGGACTCGGCCTTGACCGGAAACACTGATAGCTCCCGCAGCAGACACCCAACATACAGGCGCTGGCGAAGCCTCAGGCTGGGAGCCCATAGGAGTTACACGTCATCCTGGTATTATGCCATGCGGCAATTGTTTGGGGCAGGCAACAAGTATTCGAGGTTCGGACAGGTTGGGTTTTGCTCTTTAACTTTGCCTGCCACGGAACCTGAACCCATACCTGGGGTGTGGAGCATCGATCCCTCCCCCACCCCACTCCACCACACTCTTTCCCTCCCCCCTCCCCCCCCCCGCCTTTACCTGGGTAATACGAGTTATCCTTGTTTTCCAACTGGAACTGAGCCAAGAGTTTAAATATTCCCCTGCGGCAGAACAAAGTGAGAGAGGCAGAGTCAGCCTGAGATCCAGCTCCGGGTTCTTCAAAATTAACTTAAACACCGAGAGTCCAACAGATACATTCAATCCCACTGTATGGGTCATGTTCAGCTCCTACCCACCCGTAATATTGGCAGGTTAGTGCCCACCCAGCCTAACCCACTCCCCACCACTAGCTGGGTACATCAGGTAAAGGCCAGAAACAAACTTGACCAAATCCCTACCATCCCTTTAACCCCAGGGGTCCTGATACCCAGTGAGCGCCCGCCCCTTTAAACCCCCGCCCCTTTAAACCCCCGCCCCGCGAGCCCCCACCCCTTCAAACCCCCGCGAGCGCCCCGCCCCTTCAAACCCTGCTACCCGGATTCTGACCCAACCTTGCGCCTGTTACCTGGCGTTGGGAGTGAGGCTGCGCAGTACGTGAGTCAGCGAACTCAGTGCCAACGCTTCCGACTGTCGGACCAACAGCGAGTTCTCGTACGAGGTCTCCTCCGTGTAGGGTTTAAAGGTCGTCACGTCATACCACAGCCAGTTAAAGAGACAGCTCCGTGTCTGATCCCACACTGTCAAACAGGAACTGCAGGTCAGACATGGTTTCCCCAACTTTACCCCCCACACACACCCACCCTCTCCGAGACACATCCGCACACCACACAAACACACTCCCCTCCCCACCCACCATACAGGGTCACTCCAACATCCAACACACCACCCCCCTCAGTCAGAGACTCCATCTCCATAGACAGAGTCCCCACCCCACACTCACCCTCCCAGATAGACACAGACTCTCCATCGCCCACCCCTTCCCCCCCCAAACAGACACTCGCCTCCCACCCCCAGACTCTTCCCACCACCCCACGCTCCCTCCCCCCCCACACACTTTCCCCACTCCCTCACCAACCCCACACATATACACACACTGCACAGCCCGTACCCACAAGGACGGCCTAGTCACAGTGAGAGGCAGTGAGCCAGGCCACAGGCCAGGAACCATTCCTGGCGGTCTGGGATTCCTCAGTCCCATCGAGGCTCCCGGTCTGACACTGGGGATAGAGCTGGTCTGAACCTTGCCCTCAGCCTCCCATTCACGTTCGGATCCAGCAATCGGAGGTTGATACACTCACTCAGAGGAGCATTCAGGTGATCAATGGAGGCGATGAGGTGGATGCCAGGGACGGCAGTGAGCTGGCTCAGTATCTGCTGGTTCCGGTCCCCTCGCAGCATCTGCCCATCAATGCTATGGATCAGAAGATAAAGATCGAGCTTGGAATCTGAGGGGGAGAAACGCACAGCAATAAACTTCAACTGCTCTCTAAACATCACAGACCCCAGGGCTCAGAAAAACACCGATGTCAAGCTCCTCTCCGTCGACACGTCAGCTCACCCTCCCACCCGCGTCACGCCATCTTCCTCCGCTCCCTACCAGTGACATGGCTCTAAGACACACGAATTACAAACAGTGAGAAAGCCCTGCAAATACACACCCTCCTTAAATGCCTCAACGATGAAATCCATTTGGTCCACAGGGTTCCGGAAGCTTCCTTCATATTGTAAAATTTCTTCTGTTATAGAGTTCAGAATCTGCGGCACAATAATTGTTCAGTTACACATGAACGTGGCTCCATCCCCCTGCACGGCGCTCCTGCCCCACCCCCGCCCAGCTCACCAACCCCTCGACCCCCACCCCTGTGCAGCCCCTGCACAACCCCCTGATCACTGCCCGGTCCGTGACAGGGATCCCAATCAATGCACAGGCAAGGAGGGGGAGGATTCTGTCACGAGGACAAGGAGGGGCGAGTGGAGGACCAGGAGTCCGCATGCCTGGGGCTCACTTTTAGTTTGAAACTTCATCTAATCCGTGCCCTAGGCCTTGTCCCCAGATGTCTCTTTACTTCATGTTGTTCCTCCGCGAATACTCACAGATTTAAGAGTAATACTCGGGAAGAATCCATTTACTACCAAATGGACAGTGCCCTCCAGCATCCGACAGCGGAACTCTTCCAGCAACTCCCTCTTGGAGCCGAGTCCGTACAACACGAGGCTGAACCCCAACCTGAGGGAGGGAGGGAGGGAGGACAAAGGCACAAATCACTGGGCAACACCGGCAATCCATGTTCAGACACAGTACCCTCTGCACTGAGGGCCTCTCACATAGGAACAGGAGTAGGCTATTTAGCCCCTTGAGCCTGTTCCTTTATTCAATGAGATCATGGCTGATCACTCAATTGTCCAGGCCACAACAGCCAGCTCCTGTGGAGATGTATCCAGTCTGAGTCAGTGCCTTCAGGAGGATGTTGGGGGGTGGGGGAAAGACGGGGTAATCCTCAGGAACTATCCAAACACCAGGAAAGGGGGGTGGGGGAAGTTCATAAGAACTTGTCCTGAGTTAGGAACATAAGAACAGGAGTCGGCCATTTCACCCCTCGAGCTTGTTCCATCATTCAATGAGATCATGGCTGATCTGTGACCGAGCTCCATTTACCAACCTTTGCCCCATAATCCTCAATACACCTTTGGTTAACAAAAAATCTATCCAGCTCTGATTTAAAATTAATTGACCTAGCATCGATTGCCATTTGCAGAAGAGAGTTCCAAACTTCCATCATTTGCATGTAGAAGTGTTTCCTAACTTCACTCCTGAAAGGCCTGGCTCTAATTTTTAGTCAAGGGACCTCCTAATGCTAGACTCTCCAACCAGTGGAAATAGTTTCTCTCCATCTAGCCTATCAGCTCCCCATAAAATCTTGAAAACTTCGATCAAATGACCTCTTAACCTTCTAAACACCAGGGAATAAAATCTTGAATTATGAGGAGAGATTACACAAATTAAGTCCAGGTATCATTCTGGTAAACCTACGCTGCACTCCCTATAAGGCCAATGTATCCTTCCTACGGTGTAGTGCCCAGAACTGCTCACAGTACTCCTGGTGTGGTCTAATCAGGGCTTTGTATAGCTGTCCCATAACTTCTATCCCCTGTATTCCATCCTTCTAGATATAAAGGCCAGCATTCCATTTGCCTTTTTGATTATTTTCTGTACCTGTCCGTGACATTTTAATGATCCATGTACCTGGGCCCCCAAGTCTCTTTGGACCTGCACTGTATCGAGATTTTCACCATTTAGAAAGTACCCTGTTCTTTTCTTTTTAGGTCCAATGTGGATTACCTCACATTTGCCTACATTGAAATCCATTTGTTAGAGTTTTTCCCATTTGTTTAATCTTTTAAAATCTTTTTGTAATTGTATGCTTCTACCTACACTGCTTACAATGCCGCCTATTTGGTTCTGTCTTCACGAAGGAAGACACATAACCTTCCAGATGTACTAGGGGACCGAGAGTCTAGTGAGAAGGAGGAACTGAAGGATATCCTCATTAGGCAGGAAATTGTGTTAGGGAAATTGATGGGAGTGAAGGCTGATAAATCCCCAGGGCCTGATAGTCTGCATCCCAGGGTACTTAAGGAAGTGGCCCTAGAAATAGTGGATGCATTGGTGATCATTTTCCAACAGTCTATCGATTCTGGATCAGTTCCCATGGACTGGAGGGTAGTTAATGTAACACCACTTTTTAAAAAAAGGAGAGAAAACAGGTCATTATAGACCGGTTAGCCTGACATCAGTAGCGGGGAAAATGTTGGAATCAATCATTAAGGATGAAATAGCAGCGCATTTGGAAAGCAGTGACAGGATCGGTCCAAGTCAGCATGGATTTATGAAAGGAAAATCATGCTTGACGAACCTTCTGGAATTTTTTGAGGATGTAACTAGCAGAATGGACAAGGGAGAACCAGTGGACGTGGTGTATTTGGACTTTCAAAAGGCTTTTGACAAGGTCCCACACAAGAGATTGGTGTGCAAAATCAAAGCACATGGTAATATACTGACGTGGATAGAGAACTGGTTGGCAGACAGGAAGCAGAGAGTCGGGATAAACTGGTCCTTTTCGGAATGGCAGGCAGTGACTAGTGGAGTGCTGCAGGGCTCAGTGCTGGGACCCAAGCTCTTTACAATATACATTAATGATTTGGATGAAGGAATTGAGTGTAATATCTCCAAGTTTGCAGATGACACTAAACTGGGTGGCGGTGTGAGCTCTAAGGAGGACGCTAAGAGGCTGCAGGGTGACTTGGACAGGTTAGGTGAGTGGGCAACTGCAGTGGATAAATGTGAGGTTATCCACTTTGGGGGCAAAAACACGAAGGCAGAATATTATCTGAATGGCAGCCGATTAGGAAAAGGGGAGATGCAACGAGACCTGGGTGTCATGGTTCATCAATCATTGAAAGTTGACATGCAGGTACAGCAGGCGGTGAAGAAGGCAAATGGTATGTTGGCCTTCATAGCTAGGGGATTTGAGTATAGGAGCAGTTGTACAGGGCCTTGGTGAGACCTCATCTGGGATAGTGTGTTCAGTTTTGGTCTCCTAATCTGAGGAAGGACGTTCTTGCTATTGAGGGAGTGCAGCGTAGGTTCACCAGACTGATTCCAGGGATGGCTGAACTAACATATGAGGAGAGACTGGATCAGCTGGGCCTTTATACATTGGAGTTTAGAAGGATGAGAGGGGATCTCATAGAAACGTATAAGATTCTGACGGGACTGGACAGGTTAGATGCGGGAAGAATGTTTCCGAGTTTGGGGAAGTCCAGAACCAAGGGACATAGTCTTAGGATAAGGGGTAGGCCATTTAGGACTGAGATGAGGAGAAACTTCTTCACTCAGAGTTGTTAACCTGTGGAATTCCCTACCACAGAGAGTTGTTGATGCCAGTTCATTGGATATATTCAAGAGGGAGTTAGATATGGCCCTTACGGCTAAACGGATCAAGGGTTATGGAGAGAAAGCAGGAAAGGGGTACTGAGGGAATGATCAGCCATGATCTTATTGAATGGTGGTGCAGGCTCAAAGGGCTGAATGGCCTACTCCTGCACCTATTTTCCATGTTTCTATCTTTGTGTCATTGGCCATCTTGGATATGTGGCTTTCAATTCCATCATCTAAGTTGTTAATAAATAGTGTGGAAGCCCCAACACAGATCCCTGCGGGACATCACTGGTCACATCCCTCCAATTAGATTACCTATCCATTATCCATACTCTGTCTCCTGCCACTCAGCCAATTTCCTAACCAGGTCAATAATTTGCCTTCAATTCCTTGGGCTTCAACTTTAGCAAACTCTGTCAAATATCTTCTGGAACTTTATCAAATGCATTCTGGAAGTCCACACCATTTTCCAATCGAGAGAACTTTGAAAGATTATGGTTAGGGCATCTGCAATGTGCTCACCTACTTAATTTAAAACCTGGGATGGAAACCATCCGGTCGAAGAGATTTGTCACTCATTAGTGCCATTATTTTCTTCATTACTGTAATTTTACATGTGTTAATTTTATTGAATCCCCGTCCCTGATTCAATATTAGTTTCCTTTGGATTTAGAGCATGCTATCCTCTTCCTCCACTTAAAATACTGACACAAAACAATTATTCAATAGATTCACTATTTCCTGATCATTGACAATATCACTTTCAATTTTCAAGACTATCTTCTTTTTCCGAATAGAATTGTAAAAATTCTTGGTGTTGATTTTGATATCCCCTGCAAGTTTCTTTTCATACTCCCTTTTTGTAGCTTTTACTATCTGTTCAGTGACCCTTTGCTGTTGTTTGTATCTTTCCCATGCGCCAGGATCGATGCTAGTTTTTGCATTTTTGTATGCTTTTTCTTTTAGTCTTATATTGTCCCTCACCTCTTTAGGCTTTACACTGCACCAAGGGCCTCGCACACCTTGCGTTCGCTCAATAGTCTCGACAGCAAGGATCTCGCACGCTTGCGTTCGCACTACTCTCTGAACCGAGGGTCTCGCACATGTGTTCGCACTACTCTCTGCACCGAGGCCCTCGCACAGTTGTGTTCACACACTACTTTCTGCACTGAGGGCCTCGCACACTGTACTCACTGTGTTTGCAGCATCCACTTGTGAAAGAGTTTTTCATGTTCCATGTTGAGCTGCCTGAGCTCCCCTACAAAGGGCAAATTGTCGTCACACAGCAGCCTCGCCAAGGTCTCCTGAATCAGGATGGAAACGGTCAGGTTACAGCGTATGGGGACCCTGCACGTTCTACTAGAGCTTGACCCGCACGTGGAGCATGGCCACAGGGAATCTAGGACCTCCCACAGCCAGAGGACAGCACTGAATATTGACAGTCATGACAGTCTCCTTCAGATACCCCACCCATCACATCCCCCACTGCAAACCTCCATCGCGACCCTCGATCCATTCAACATAGGAACAGGAGTAGGTCCTTCAGCCCTGGAGTCTGTTGCGTTGTTTGATTAGATCATGGCTGATCGTATCTTAGCTCTATCTAAATGCCTTGATTCCATATACCTTATTAACCTTGCCTCACTAAAATCTATCAATCTCAGACTTGAAATAACACCCCAATATGACACATACCTGATCCAGCTTTGGGGTCTGCAGCTTCTGTAATGTCCGGTCAGAGGTCAGGACCTTTGAACTGCTGTGAGCTTCGAAGTACAGCTCAACAAGGCTTGGCTTGAAGAGAAAAAGAAACATCAGCAACTTGCATGAACCCAGTGACTGAGTCAGAATGGTGCATCGCGTCTTCCTGTCAGCACAGAAACTACTGAGAGATAAATAATCAACCCCGGGAATTATCAGCACAGGTACTGTGGCAAAAAATACAAGCTGCCTTATAAAATAGGGGCTAAACCACCCAGCATTAAAGCCAACAGCAATCTACTCGCCAACAACATGGCAATCCCATCGCCCTTAGGGTAGAACAAACACCTCGGGCCCGAGCCTAGGCTGCTCTGACCCAGCTCTCAATACGAGCAACTGATCTCGTCACAAGAAGCAGGAGGGTCCCTCAGGGTGAAACAAGCCCCCAGGCGTGGGGGAGGGGGTAGCATCCGGACCCAGTCCTGTCCCCGGAGCAACATCTTTCCCCCTCAGTCCCTGGTCACACCAAACTCACCAGCCAAGCTGGGCCGGACCTACCTGGGCAGGCTTCCTGGATTTCTTGGCTGGGGTTTTGCCTGGAGCTAGAGCTGGGGCCGACGTCACTGCTTCAAGCACCGGCCTCCGATCGCTGGCTCCTCCTGGGGAATTCTCCTCTCCCTCTTCAGAGTCTGAAGACGAGTAATCACTCTCACTGTTATCGCTCAGATCGGCCGAGCCTGGATCAAACAATCATGGCTTGTCAGTCAGTCAGAGGGGCAACAAGCCTGCCTCTCTCCCACCCCCAGATATGGGACACTCAGCCCCTCCCTCCCTTCTCTCCCCCCCCGCCACTGACACGGAGCACCTCCCTCGAGATTCAATAAAATGTTGGGTCGCCTCATTGGTTCCAGTATAATTTTTAAAACACTGGAAAGTGTCAATATCCCCCACCACCTGACAGACTCGTAGAAACCCTCCCCACAGACCTCCATCACCCTCGCCCTCCCCACTCACCGGTCATCCTTTTCCTCAGCCTGTAAGGGGTGGTCGACACAAACTGCCTCTTGCACTGTGGGGCAGAAAACTCAGCTCAGAACACACTGAACCAACACAAGATGTCCTTCTGGAACAGTCCATCGTCCTGTGCACCCCATCCGGAACACGCACTGACCACACCCAATACTCCAACTGACACTGGACAGCCCCCTGACCAAAATACAGCGAGTCAGAGAATCAATCGTCCCTGTTCGGCCCAGTGACCATTGCCAGTCTTACCAGCTTATAGGTTCAGGCCGATAGCTTCCTTCTGTGACGCTCACCGGTGGTACTCACATCACCGGGATTAGAACCAGAGTCCCGGAGTCAGTTACAGCACGGTTTAGATACCGAGTAAAGCTCCCTCTACACTGTCGCATCAAACGCTCCCAGGGCAGGTACAGCACGGTGAAACAGCGATTTACTTGTACTTCTTTCAATTTAGTATCATCATAGGCAGTCCCTCGGAATCGAGGAAGACTTGCTTCCACTCTTAAAATGAATCCTCAGGTGGCTGAACAATCCAGTATGAGAACCACAGTCCCGGTCATAGGTGGGACAGATAGTTGTTGAGGGTAAGGGAGGGTGGGACAGGTTTGCCACACGCTCTTTCCGCTGCTTGCACTTGATTTCTGCATACTCTCGGGGATGAGACTCGAGGTGCTCAGTGCCCTTCCGGATGCACTTCCTCCACTTAGGACGATCTTTGGCCAGGGACTCGGTGGGGATATTGCACTTTTTCAGGGAAGCTTTGAGGGTGTCCTTGTAACGTTTCCTCTGCCCACCTTTGGCTCGTTTGCCGTAAGGGAGCTCAGAGTACAGCACTTGCTTTGGGAGTCTCGTGTCTGGCATGCCAACGATGTGGCCTGCTCAGTGGAGCTGATCAAGTGTGGTCAGTGCTTCAATGCTTGGGATGTTGGCCTAGTATACTGTATTCGCTGCTCACGACGTGATCTCCTCTACATTGGGAAGACCAAAAGCAGATTGGGTGGCCACTTTGCAGAGCATCCCCGTTCAGTCTGTAAGCCTGACCCTGAGCTTCCAGTTGCCTGTCACTTTAATTCCCCATATCTCCATCCTCAGCCTCCTACACTGTTCCAATGAAGCTCAACGCAAGCTCGAGGAACAGCACCTCATCTTTCGTTTAGGCACTTTACAGCATTCTGGACTCAACATCGAGTTCAACAATTTCAGATCTTAGCCTCTGCCCATTTTTGGCTCCCTTCTCCCCCCCCCCCCCACCCCACCCCCGATGTTGATCTTATGTTTTTTTTTTCTCTGTCTCCAATGGCAGCCGGTCATTATTCCACCATTCATACCCTAGCTGAACTAACCCTTTTCTAACTACTGCCATTTCAATTCGGCCCATCACCCCCTTTGTCTCTCTAATTTCTCTTGCCTTCCACCCTATCACAGATCTTCCCTTTTCTACTTTCTTCTCTTCCCCTCCCCCCTTGCAGTGCTCTTTAAGAATCTGTTCTCTTCGAATATTCGCCAGTTCTGATGAAGGGTCATCGACCTAAAACATTAACTCTGTTTTTCTCTCCACAGATGCTGCCTGATCTGTTGAGATTTCCAGCATTTTCTGTTTTTATTTCAGGTACAGCACGGGTTAGATACAGAGTAAAACTCCCTCTATACTGTCCCATCAAACATCCCAGGGCAGGTACAGCAAGGGTTAGAGAAGGAGATCTGCTCTGACTGGAGATTGCCCATAATTGATCCCATGAGCATGTCTCATTCGTTACCCTGTAACACCGGGGCGGATAGATGACTTTCCACTCCTTCTCACCTTGGACGAGGTCTTGCTCTGCATCGACTGTCCTGGGAAAACAAAATTACACAGATTTCTTCAATCTCCAGAATGGGATTTAGCAGGCATAAATAAAGAGGGCTGGAAGATGAAGTTTTTGCCCGAGGATTGAATCCATGCAATGCTGGGACTGGGAGACAGCAAGGGAATAAACTCAGTGCTGTTTCATTCCAAACATGAAACCTGCCTCCCAGACAGCCGGCAGTTTCTGAAATCACACCGACCAGGTGGTCCTGGCTGCAACGCGCAGTGGTGCCCAGGATTAGGGAGGAGAAAGAAAAATAAACGTCAGCCTGGGACTCCATGACTGAGGGGGGGGAGGGAGTGTGAGGGGGGGGGGGGGAAGGGAGTGTGAGGGGGGGGGGGAAGGAGTGTGAGGGGGGGGAGGGAGTGTGAGGGGGGGGAGGGAGTGTGAGGGGGGGGAGGGAGTGTGAGGGGGGGGAGGGAGTGTGAGGGGGGGGAGGGAGTGTGAGGGGGGGGAGGGAGTGTGAGGGGGGGGAGGGAGTGTGAGGGGGGGGAGGGAGTGTGAGGGGGGGGAGGGAGTGTGAGGGGGGGGAGGGAGTGTGAGGGGGGGGAGGGAGTGTGAGGGGGGGGAGGGAG